>NW_028123187.1:0-254430 GCF_965194805.1 Balaenoptera borealis
CTCCTTGCTCAGAGAACTGGACTCAACACGCCCTATTCACCGCACAAGAATATATCTGACTAATAATAATCGTAAAACCTATGTATTGATATCTCTCTGTTAGTGTGTCAAGTGGGTGTAAAGCGGCATAAACACAGCAGTGAAAAGCAGCTAAACCCCATTATAAAAATAAATTACTTTGAAACACCCATGAAACAAAGACAGTGAAAGAGAGAGAAATTCTTACACAATGCGTTCAGGGGCTGTGATGCAACCTGGATTGACCATATCTAGACGCACAGCTGGATGAGACATAAGGGTGGACACTCTTGGGGCTGAGAGGTTTGGTGAGGTTGGGTGAGCAAACGCAGACCCTTTAAAGTAATACTGCGTGGTACCCATCGCATGGGTCCCAAATCTCCAGGTTCAAGGGCATCTTCCTACATCCAAAACATGCATGAGAAACCCAGAAGATGGTACATCGTGTGATGGGGAAATGTTTCTAAAACGCACCTCATTTCTCATCTCCTTGTGCCCGGGTTCGCCATTCCAGCCGCTTTACTAGCAAGCTCCCTACTTGGAGCATCAGCACCTTTAACCTCCTGTTCCGTACAGGTTGCAATTTGTCCTGAGGATAAACGGGAAGACGTGGAAACAACGTGAGACTAGCTCTTGGTGTTGGGACAGGCACAGGTCACTCTATTTTCCCATCAGAAAGAAGAATTAACCACAGGCTCAGCCTGCCCCCCGGAACCAGAACAGGGCCTGAAGCCATTCTGCGATTTTGCGGCCAGCTCCCATAAAAACGAGTTGTAAAATGGAGGTTCAGGGCACTGCAATTCACAAACCTGCAGAGTTATAAATGATAACTCTCGTCCACAAATATATTGAGGGGAGGCAAAGAAGAGGATTTGAAATCAAGGCAGAATTGCAGGAAACAGATTTCAGGAGGTAGATACGAATCGCCTTTAAAGCACATGAAAAGCGGCAAAACGTTGACAATGATGCCCTTGGCCAAAAAGGGCGTATGCGTTTTTTCCTGAATATATTCAGGAAAAAACGCATACGCCCTTTTTGGCCAACCAAGCAACCTGGAAAGGCAAATCAGCGCTACAAAGAAGTCTCGCTTCCCATCGGTCAAAAGGGCCATGCTGAAAAAAGTGTCAAAACCAGAAATGCAGGACAGGCCATGGAGAAATGGGAGCCTTGCTACACTGATGGGCGGGATGTAAATTGCCAAGAGCCACTCTGGAGAAGTGTCCGGTGAGTCCTGAAACATCTGAAAAACACAGCTTAGAGAGCATAGGGCACTTCCACTCATGGGGGTATAAATTGGGAAAATTAAAAATCAGCAAGACACAAGCACCCCAAAGTTTAGGGCTGCTCTGTTGACCAGGACCTCCACTTCATTCCACCTTAAATATCCCAGGAAAGAGAAAAATGGATAAAGAAGTTGTGGTCCTTATGTACAATGGAATATCACTCAGCCAGGAAATCAATGTCGTAAGGTTAGTAGCAGCATGATGAGTGGATTTAGGTACGACGATTCTAAGTGAAATAAGTCACACAGAAAAGGACACTTCTCATAAGGTATCACTGATAGAGGGAATGTAAAAACCGTTACACTTGAACTGAATTACAAAACAGAACAGAGTCACACATGCAGAAAACACACTATGGCTGCTTAACGGGAAAGGTGAGGTGGGGTGATACATAAAACAAGGGTATCAAATTAGCTCAGATACCGTTCCATAAACCCAATATGTAATAGACAAGACCTACTCCTTGCTCAGAGAACTGGACTCAACACGCCCTATTCACCGCACAAGAATATATCTGACTAATAATAATCGTAAAACCTATGTATTGATATCTCTCTGTTAGTGTGTCAAGTGGGTGTAAAGCGGCATAAACACAGCAGTGAAAAGCAGCTAAACCCCATTATAAAAATAAATTACTTTGAAACACCCATGAAACAAAGACAGTGAAAGAGAGAGAAATTCTTACACAATGCGTTCAGGGGCTGTGATGCAACCTGGATTGACCATATCTAGACCCACAGCTGGATGAGACATAAGGGTGGACACTCTTGGGGCTGAGAGGTTTGGTGAGGTTGGGTGAGCAAACGCAGACCCTTTAAAGTAATACTGCGTGGTACCCATCGCATGGGTCCCAAATCTCCAGGTTCAAGGGCATCTTCCTACATCAAAAACATGCATGAGAAACCCAGAAGACGGTACATCGTGTGATGGGGAAATGTTTCTAAAACGCACCTCATTTCTCATCTCCTTGTGCCCGGGTTCGCCATTCCAGCCGCTTTACTAGCAAGCTCCCTACTTGGAGCATCAGCACCTTTAACCTCCTGTTCCGTACAGGTTGCAATTTGTCCTGAGGATAATCGGGAAGACGTGGAACCAACGTGAGACTAGCTCTTGGTGTTGGGACAGGCACAGGTCACTCTATTTTCCCATCAGAAAGAAGAATTAACCACAGGCTCAGCCTGCCCCCCGGAACCAGAACAGGGCCTGAAGCCATTCTGCGATTTTGCGGCCAGCTCCCATAAAAACGAGTTGTAGAATGGAGGTTCAGGGCACTGCAATTCACAAACCTGCAGAGTTATAAATGATAACTCTCGTCCACAAATATATTGAGGGGAGGCAAAGAAGAGGATTTGAAATCAAGGCAGAATTGCAGGAAACAGATTTCAGGAGGTAGATACGAATCGCCTTTAAAGCACATGAAAAGCGGCAAAACGTTGACAATGATGCCCTTGGCCAAAAAGGGCGTATGCGTTTTTTCCTGAATATAT
Organism: Balaenoptera borealis; assembly: GCF_965194805.1. Lineage (NCBI taxonomy): Eukaryota > Metazoa > Chordata > Mammalia > Artiodactyla > Balaenopteridae > Balaenoptera > Balaenoptera borealis. The sequence continues at coordinate 2,789 of NW_028123187.1, forward strand.
TCAGGAAAAAACGCATACGCCCTTTTTGGCCAACCAAGCAACCTGGAAAGGCAAATCAGCGCTACAAAGAAGTCTCGCTTCCCATCGGTCAAAAGGGCCATGCTGAAAAAAGTGTCAAAACCAGAAATGCAGGACAGGCCATGGAGAAATGGGAGCCTTGCTACACTGATGGGCGGGATGTAAATTGCCAAGAGCCACTCTGGAGAAGTGTCCGGTGAGTCCTGAAACATCTGAAAAACACAGCTTAGAGAGCATAGGGCACTTCCACTCATGGGGGTATAAATTGGGAAAATTAAAAATCAGCAAGACACAAGCACCCCAAAGTTTAGGGCTGCTCTGTTGACCAGGACCTCCACTTCATTCCACCTTAAATATCCCAGGAAAGAGAAAAATGGATAAAGAAGTTGTGGTCCTTATGTACAATGGAATATCACTCAGCCAGGAAATCAATGTCGTAAGGTTAGTAGCAGCATGATGAGTGGATTTAGGTACGACGATTCTAAGTGAAATAAGTCACACAGAAAAGGACACTTCTCATAAGGTATCACTGATAGAGGGAATGTAAAAACCGTTACACTTGAACTGAATTACAAAACAGAACAGAGTCACACATGCAGAAAACACACTATGGCTGCTTAACGGGAAAGGTGAGGTGGGGTGATACATAAAACAAGGGTATCAAATTAGCTCAGATACCGTTCCATAAACCCAATATGTAATAGACAAGACCTACTCCTTGCTCAGAGAACTGGACTCAACACGCCCTATTCACCGCACAAGAATATATCTGACTAATAATAATCGTAAAACCTATGTATTGATATCTCTCTGTTAGTGTGTCAAGTGGGTGTAAAGCGGCATAAACACAGCAGTGAAAAGCAGCTAAACCCCATTATAAAAATAAATTACTTTGAAACACCCATGAAACAAAGACAGTGAAAGAGAGAGAAATTCTTACACAATGCGTTCAGGGGCTGTGATGCAACCTGGATTGACCATATCTAGACGCACAGCTGGATGAGACATAAGGGTGGACACTCTTGGGGCTGAGAGGTTTGGTGAGGTTGGGTGAGCAAACGCAGACCCTTTAAAGTAATACTGCGTGGTACCCATCGCATGGGTCCCAAATCTCCAGGTTCAAGGGCATCTTCCTACATCCAAAACATGCATGAGAAACCCAGAAGATGGTACATCGTGTGATGGGGAAATGTTTCTAAAACGCACCTCATTTCTCATCTCCTTGTGCCCGGGTTCGCCATTCCAGCCGCTTTACTAGCAAGCTCCCTACTTGGAGCATCAGCACCTTTAACCTCCTGTTCCGTACAGGTTGCAATTTGTCCTGAGGATAAACGGGAAGACGTGGAACCAACGTGAGACTAGCTCTTGGTGTTGGGACAGGCAGAGGTCACTCTATTTTCCCATCAGAAAGAAGAATTAACCACAGGCTCAGCCTGCCCCCCGGAACCAGAACAGGGCCTGAAGCCATTCTGCGATTTTGCGGCCAGCTCCCATAAAAACGAGTTGTAAAATGGAGGTTCAGGGCACTGCAATTCACAAACCTGCAGAGTTATAAATGATAACTCTCGTCCACAAATATATTGAGGGGAGGCAAAGAAGAGGATTTGAAATCAAGGCAGAATTGCAGGAAACAGATTTCAGGAGGTAGATACGAATCGCCTTTAAAGCACATGAAAAGCGGCAAAACGTTGACAATGATGCCCTTGGCCAAAAAGGGCGTATGCGTTTTTTCCTGAATATATTCAGGAAAAAACGCATACGCCCTTTTTGGCCAACCAAGCAACCTGGAAAGGCAAATCAGCGCTACAAAGAAGTCTCGCTTCCCATCGGTCAAAAGGGCCATGCTGAAAAAAGTGTCAAAACCAGAAATGCAGGACAGGCCATGGAGAAATGGGAGCCTTGCTACACTGATGGGCGGGATGTAAATTGCCAAGAGCCACTCTGGAGAAGTGTCCGGTGAGTCCTGAAACATCTGAAAAACACAGCTTAGAGAGCATAGGGCACTTCCACTCATGGGGGTATAAATTGGGAAAATTAAAAATCAGCAAGACACAAGCACCCCAAAGTTTAGGGCTGCTCTGTTGACCAGGACCTCCACTTCATTCCACCTTAAATATCCCAGGAAAGAGAAAAATGGATAAAGAAGTTGTGGTCCTTATGTACAATGGAATATCACTCAGCCAGGAAATCAATGTCGTAAGGTTAGTAGCAGCATGATGAGTGGATTTAGGTACGACGATTCTAAGTGAAATAAGTCACACAGAAAAGGACACTTCTCATAAGGTATCACTGATAGAGGGAATGTAAAAACCGTTACACTTGAACTGAATTACAAAACAGAACAGAGTCACACATGCAGAAAACACACTATGGCTGCTTAACGGGAAAGGTGAGGTGGGGTGATACATAAAACAAGGGTATCAAATTAGCTCAGATACCATTCCATAAACCCAATATGTAATAGACAAGACCTACTCCTTGCTCAGAGAACTGGACTCAACACGCCCTATTCACCGCACAAGAATATATCTGACTAATAATAATCGTAAAACCTATGTATTGATATCTCTCTGTTAGTGTGTCAAGTGGGTGTAAAGCGGCATAAACACAGCAGTGAAAAGCAGCTAAACCCCATTATAAAAATAAATTACTTTGAAACACCCATGAAACAAAGACAGTGAAAGAGAGAGAAATTCTTACACAATGCGTTCAGGGGCTGTGATGCAACCTGGATTGACCATATCTAGACGCACAGCTGGATGAGACATAAGGGTGGACACTCTTGGGGCTGAGAGGTTTGGTGAGGTTGGGTGAGCAAACGCAGACCCTTTAAAGTAATACTGCGTGGTACCCATCGCATGGGTCCCAAATCTCCAGGTTCAAGGGCATCTTCCTACATCCAAAACATGCATGAGAAACCCAGAAGACGGTACATCGTGTGATGGGGAAATGTTTCTAAAACGCACCTCATTTCTCATCTCCTTGTGCCCGGGTTCGCCATTCAAGCCGCTTTACTAGCAAGCTCCCTACTTGGAGCATCAGCACCTTTAACCTCCTGTTCCGTACAGGTTGCAATTTGTCCTGAGGATAAACGGGAAGACGTGGAACCAACGAGAGACTAGCTCTTGGTGTTGGGACAGGCACAGGTCACTCTATTTTCCCATCAGAAAGAAGAATTAACCACAGGCTCAGCCTGCCCCCCGGAACCAGAACAGGGCCTGAAGCCATTCTGCGATTTTGCGGCCAGCTCCCATAAAAACGAGTTGTAGAATGGAGGTTCAGGGCACTGCAATTCACAAACCTGCAGAGTTATAAATGATAACTCTCGTCCACAAATATATTGAGGGGAGGCAAAGAAGAGGATTTGAAATCAAGGCAGAATTGCAGGAAACAGATTTCAGGAGGTAGATACGAATCGCCTTTAAAGCACATGAAAAGCGGCAAAACGTTGACAATGATGCCCTTGGCCAAAAAGGGCGTATGCGTTTTTTCCTGAATATATTCAGGAAAAAACGCATACGCCCTTTTTGGCCAACCAAGCAACCTGGAAAGGCAAATCAGCGCTACAAAGAAGTCTCGCTTCCCATCGGTCAAAAGGGCCATGCTGAAAAAAGTGTCAAAACCAGAAATGCAGGACAGGCCATGGAGAAATGGGAGCCTTGCTACACTGATGGGCGGGATGTAAATTGCCAAGAGCCACTCTGGAGAAGTGTCCGGTGAGTCCTGAAACATCTGAAAAACACAGCTTAGAGAGCATAGGGCACTTCCACTCATGGGGGTATAAATTGGGAAAATTAAAAATCAGCAAGACACAAGCACCCCAAAGTTTAGGGCTGCTCTGTTGACCAGGACCTCCACTTCATTCCACCTTAAATATCCCAGGAAAGAGAAAAATGGATAAAGAAGTTGTGGTCCTTATGTACAATGGAATATCACTCAGCCAGGAAATCAATGTCGTAAGGTTAGTAGCAGCATGATGAGTGGATTTAGGTACGACGATTCTAAGTGAAATAAGTCACACAGAAAAGGACACTTCTCATAAGGTATCACTGATAGAGGGAATGTAAAAACCGTTACACTTGAACTGAATTACAAAACAGAACAGAGTCACACATGCAGAAAACACACTATGGCTGCTTAACGGGAAAGGTGAGGTGGGGTGATACATAAAACAAGGGTATCAAATTAGCTCAGATACCGTTCCATAAACCCAATATGTAATAGACAAGACCTACTCCTTGCTCAGAGAACTGGACTCAACACGCCCTATTCACCGCACAAGAATATATCTGACTAATAATAATCGTAAAACCTATGTATTGATATCTCTCTGTTAGTGTGTCAAGTGGGTGTAAAGCGGCATAAACACAGCAGTGAAAAGCAGCTAAACCCCATTATAAAAATAAATTACTTTGAAACACCCATGAAACAAAGACAGTGAAAGAGAGAGAAATTCTTACACAATGCGTTCAGGGGCTGTGATGCAACCTGGATTGACCATATCTAGACGCACAGCTGGATGAGACATAAGGGTGGACACTCTTGGGGCTGAGAGGTTTGGTGAGGTTGGGTGAGCAAACGCAGACCCTTTAAAGTAATACTGCGTGGTACCCATCGCATGGGTCCCAAATCTCCAGGTTCAAGGGCATCTTCCTACATCCAAAACATGCATGAGAAACCCAGAAGATGGTACATCGTGTGATGGGGAAATGTTTCTAAAACGCACCTCATTTCTCATCTCCTTGTGCCCGGGTTCGCCATTCCAGCCGCTTTACTAGCAAGCTCCCTACTTGGAGCATCAGCACCTTTAACCTCCTGTTCCGTACAGGTTGCAATTTGTCCTGAGGATAAACGGGAAGACGTGGAACCAACGTGAGACTAGCTCTTGGTGTTGGGACAGGCAGAGGTCACTCTATTTTCCCATCAGAAAGAAGAATTAACCACAGGCTCAGCCTGCCCCCCGGAACCAGAACAGGGCCTGAAGCCATTCTGCGATTTTGCGGCCAGCTCCCATAAAAACGAGTTGTAAAATGGAGGTTCAGGGCACTGCAATTCACAAACCTGCAGAGTTATAAATGATAACTCTCGTCCACAAATATATTGAGGGGAGGCAAAGAAGAGGATTTGAAATCAAGGCAGAATTGCAGGAAACAGATTTCAGGAGGTAGATACGAATCGCCTTTAAAGCACATGAAAAGCGGCAAAACGTTGACAATGATGCCCTTGGCCAAAAAGGGCGTATGCGTTTTTTCCTGAATATATTCAGGAAAAAACGCATACGCCCTTTTTGGCCAACCAAGCAACCTGGAAAGGCAAATCAGCGCTACAAAGAAGTCTCGCTTCCCATCGGTCAAAAGGGCCATGCTGAAAAAAGTGTCAAAACCAGAAATGCAGGACAGGCCATGGAGAAATGGGAGCCTTGCTACACTGATGGGCGGGATGTAAATTGCCAAGAGCCACTCTGGAGAAGTGTCCGGTGAGTCCTGAAACATCTGAAAAACACAGCTTAGAGAGCATAGGGCACTTCCACTCATGGGGGTATAAATTGGGAAAATTAAAAATCAGCAAGACACAAGCACCCCAAAGTTTAGGGCTGCTCTGTTGACCAGGACCTCCACTTCATTCCACCTTAAATATCCCAGGAAAGAGAAAAATGGATAAAGAAGTTGTGGTCCTTATGTACAATGGAATATCACTCAGCCAGGAAATCAATGTCGTAAGGTTAGTAGCAGCATGATGAGTGGATTTAGGTACGACGATTCTAAGTGAAATAAGTCACACAGAAAAGGACACTTCTCATAAGGTATCACTGATAGAGGGAATGTAAAAACCGTTACACTTGAACTGAATTACAAAACAGAACAGAGTCACACATGCAGAAAACACACTATGGCTGCTTAACGGGAAAGGTGAGGTGGGGTGATACATAAAACAAGGGTATCAAATTAGCTCAGATACCATTCCATAAACCCAATATGTAATAGACAAGACCTACTCCTTGCTCAGAGAACTGGACTCAACACGCCCTATTCACCGCACAAGAATATATCTGACTAATAATAATCGTAAAACCTATGTATTGATATCTCTCTGTTAGTGTGTCAAGTGGGTGTAAAGCGGCATAAACACAGCAGTGAAAAGCAGCTAAACCCCATTATAAAAATAAATTACTTTGAAACACCCATGAAACAAAGACAGTGAAAGAGAGAGAAATTCTTACACAATGCGTTCAGGGGCTGTGATGCAACCTGGATTGACCATATCTAGACCCACAGCTGGATGAGACATAAGGGTGGACACTCTTGGGGCTGAGAGGTTTGGTGAGGTTGGGTGAGCAAACGCAGACCCTTTAAAGTAATACTGCGTGGTACCCATCGCATGGGTCCCAAATCTCCAGGTTCAAGGGCATCTTCCTACATCCAAAACATGCATGAGAAACCCAGAAGATGGTACATCGTGTGATGGGGAAATGTTTCTAAAACGCACCTCATTTCTCATCTCCTTGTGCCCGGGTTCGCCATTCCAGCCTCTTTACTAGCAAGCTCCCTACTTGGAGCATCAGCACCTTTAACCTCCTGTTCCGTACAGGTTGCAATTTATCCTGAGGATAAACGGGAAGACGTGGAACCAACGTGAGACTAGCTCTTGGTGTTGGGACAGGCACAGGTCACTCTATTTTCCCATCAGGAAGAAGAATTAACCACAGGCTCAGCCTGCCCCCCGGAACCAGAACAGGGCCTGAAGCCATTCTGCGATTTTGCGGCCAGCTCCCATATAAACGAGTTGTAAAATGGAGGTTCAGGGCACTGCAATTCACAAACCTGCAGAGTTATAAATGATAACTCTCGTCCACAAATATATTGAGGGGAGGCAAAGAAGAGGATTTGAAATCAAGGCAGAATTGCAGGAAACAGATTTCAGGAGGTAGATACGAATCGCCTTTAAAGCACATGAAAAGCGGCAAAACGTTGACAATGATGCCCTTGGCCAAAAAGGGCGTATGCGTTTTTTCCTGAATATATTCAGGAAAAAACGCATACGCCCTTTTTGGCCAACCAAGCAACCTGGAAAGGCAAATCAGCGCTACAAAGAAGTCTCGCTTCCCATCGGTCAAAAGGGCCATGCTGAAAAAAGTGTCAAAACCAGAAATGCAGGACAGGCCATGGAGAAATGGGAGCCTTGCTACACTGATGGGCGGGATGTAAATTGCCAAGAGCCACTCTGGAGAAGTGTCCGGTGAGTCCTGAAACATCTGAAAAACACAGCTTAGAGAGCATAGGGCACTTCCACTCATGGGGGTATAAATTGGGAAAATGAAAAATCAGCAAGACACAAGCACCCCAAAGTTTAGGGCTGCTCTGTTGACCAGGACCTCCACTTCATTCCACCTTAAATATCCCAGGAAAGAGAAAAATGGATAAAGAAGTTGTGGTCCTTATGTACAATGGAATATCACTCAGCCAGGAAATCAATGTCGTAAGGTTAGTAGCAGCATGATGAGTGGATTTAGGTACGACGATTCTAAGTGAAATAAGTCACACAGAAAAGGACACTTCTCATAAGGTATCACTGATAGAGGGAATGTAAAAACCGTTACACTTGAACTGAATTACAAAACAGAACAGAGTCACACATGCAGAAAACACACTATGGCTGCTTAACGGGAAAGGTGAGGTGGGGTGATACATAAAACAAGGGTATCAAATTAGCTCAGATACCATTCCATAAACCCAATATGTAATAGACAAGACCTACTCCTTGCTCAGAGAACTGGACTCAACACGCCCTATTCACCGTACAAGAATATATCTGACTACTAATAATCGTAAAACCTATGTATTGATATCTCTCTGTTAGTGTGTCAAGTGGGTGTAAAGCGGCATAAACACAGCAGTGAAAAGCAGCTAAACCCCATTATAAAAATAAATTACTTTGAAACACCCATGAAACAAAGACAGTGAAAGAGAGAGAAATTCTTACACAATGCGTTCAGGGGCTGTGATGCAACCTGGATTGACCATATCTAGACGCACAGCTGGATGAGACATAAGGGTGGACACTCTTGGGGCTGAGAGGTTTGGTGAGGTTGGGTGAGCGAACGCAGACCCTTTAAAGTAATACTGCGTGGTACCCATCGCATGGGTCCCAAATCTCCAGGTTCAAGGGCATCTTCCTACATCAAAAACATGCATGAGAAACCCAGAAGATGGTACATCGTGTGATGCGGAAATGTTTCTAAAACGCACCTCATTTCTCATCTCCTTGTGCCCGGGTTCGCCATTCAAGCCCCTTTACTAGCAAGCTCCCTACTTGGAGCATCAGCACCTTTAACCTCCTGTTCCGTACAGGTTGCAATTTGTCCTGAGGATAAACGGGAAGACGTGGAACCAACGAGAGACTAGCTCTTGGTGTTGGGACAGGCACAGGTCACTCTATTTTCCCATCAGAAAGAAGAATTAACCACAGACTCAGCCTGCCCCCCGGAACCAGAACAGGGCCTGAAGCCATTCTGCGATTTTGCGGCCAGCTCCCATAAAAACGAGTTGTAAAATGGAGGTTCAGGGCACTGCAATTCACAAACCTGCAGAGTTATAAATGATAACTCTCGTCCACAAATATATTGAGGGAAGGCAAAGAAGAGGATTTGAAATCAAGGCAGAATTGCAGGAAACAGATTTCAGGAGGTAGATACGAATCGCCTTTAAAGCACATGAAAAGCGGCAAAACGTTGACAATGATGCCCTTGGCCAAAAAGGGCGTATGCGTTTTTTCCTGAATATATTCAGGAAAAAACGCATACGCCCTTTTTGGCCAACCAAGCAACCTGGAAAGGCAAATCAGCGCTACAGAGAAGTCTCGCTTCCCATCGGTCAAAATGGCCATGCTGAAAAAAGTGTCAAAACCAGAAATGCAGGACAGGCCATGGAGAAATGGGAGCCTTGCTACACTGATGGGCGGGATGTAAATTGCCAAGAGCCACTCTGGAGAAGTGTCCGGTGAGTCCTGAAACATCTGAAAAACACAGCTTAGAGAGCATAGGGCACTTCCACTCATGGGGGTATAAATTGGGAAAATGAAAAATCAGCAAGACACAAGCACCCCAAAGTTTAGGGCTGCTCTGTTGACCAGGACCTCCACTTCATTCCACCTTAAATATCCCAGGAAAGAGAAAAATGGATAAAGAAGTTGTGGTCCTTATGTACAATGGAATATCACTCAGCCAGGAAATCAATGTCGTAAGGTTAGTAGCAGCATGATGAGTGGATTTAGGTACGACGATTCTAAGTGAAATAAGTCACACAGAAAAGGACACTTCTCATAAGGTATCACTGATAGAGGGAATGTAAAAACCGTTACACTTGAACTGAATTACAAAACAGAACAGAGTCACACATGCAGAAAACACACTATGGCTGCTTAACGGGAAAGGTGAGGTGGGGTGATACATAAAACAAGGGTATCAAATTAGCTCAGATACCATTCCATAAACCCAATATGTAATAGACAAGACCTACTCCTTGCTCAGAGAACTGGACTCAACACGCCCTATTCACCGTACAAGAATATATCTGACTACTAATAATCGTAAAACCTATGTATTGATATCTCTCTGTTAGTGTGTCAAGTGGGTGTAAAGCGGCATAAACACAGCAGTGAAAAGCAGCTAAACCCCATTATAAAAATAAATTACTTTGAAACACCCATGAAACAAAGACAGTGAAAGAGAGAGAAATTCTTACACAATGCGTTCAGGGGCTGTGATGCAACCTGGATTGACCATATCTAGACGCACAGCTGGATGAGACATAAGGGTGGACACTCTTGGGGCTGAGAGGTTTGGTGAGGTTGGGTGAGCGAACGCAGACCCTTTAAAGTAATACTGCGTGGTACCCATCGCATGGGTCCCAAATCTCCAGGTTCAAGGGCATCTTCCTACATCAAAAACATGCATGAGAAACCCAGAAGATGGTACATCGTGTGATGCGGAAATGTTTCTAAAACGCACCTCATTTCTCATCTCCTTGTGCCCGGGTTCGCCATTCAAGCCCCTTTACTAGCAAGCTCCCTACTTGGAGCATCAGCACCTTTAACCTCCTGTTCCGTACAGGTTGCAATTTGTCCTGAGGATAAACGGGAAGACGTGGAACCAACGAGAGACTAGCTCTTGGTGTTGGGACAGGCACAGGTCACTCTATTTTCCCATCAGAAAGAAGAATTAACCACAGACTCAGCCTGCCCCCCGGAACCAGAACAGGGCCTGAAGCCATTCTGCGATTTTGCGGCCAGCTCCCATAAAAACGAGTTGTAAAATGGAGGTTCAGGGCACTGCAATTCACAAACCTGCAGAGTTATAAATGATAACTCTCGTCCACAAATATATTGAGGGAAGGCAAAGAAGAGGATTTGAAATCAAGGCAGAATTGCAGGAAACAGATTTCAGGAGGTAGATACGAATCGCCTTTAAAGCACATGAAAAGCGGCAAAACGTTGACAATGATGCCCTTGGCCAAAAAGGGCGTATGCGTTTTTTCCTGAATATATTCAGGAAAAAACGCATACGCCCTTTTTGGCCAACCAAGCAACCTGGAAAGGCAAATCAGCGCTACAGAGAAGTCTCGCTTCCCATCGGTCAAAATGGCCATGCTGAAAAAAGTGTCAAAACCAGAAATGCAGGACAGGCCATGGAGAAATGGGAGCCTTGCTACACTGATGGGCGGGATGTAAATTGCCAAGAGCCACCCTGGAGAAGTGTCCGGTGAGTCCTGAAACATCTGAAAAACACAGCTTAGAGAGCATAGGGCACTTCCACTCATGGGGGTATAAATTGGGAAAATTAAAAATCAGCAAGACACAAGCACCCCAAAGTTTAGGGCTGCTCTGTTGACCAGGACCTCCACTTCATTCCACCTTAAATATCCCAGGAAAGAGAAAAATGGATAAAGAAGTTGTGGTCCTTATGTACAATGCAATATCACTCAGCCAGGAAATCAATGTCGTAAGGTTAGTAGCAGCATGATGAGTGGATTTAGGTACGACGATTCTAAGTGAAATAAGTCACACAGAAAAGGACACTTCTCATAAGGTATCACTGATAGAGGGAATGTAAAAACCGTTACACTTGAACTGAATTACAAAACAGAACAGAGTCACACATGCAGAAAACACACTATGGCTGCTTAACGGGAAAGGTGAGGTGGGGTGATACATAAAACAAGGGTATCAAATTAGCTCAGATACCATTCCATAAACCCAATATGTAATAGACAAGACCTACTCCTTGCTCAGAGAACTGGACTCAACACGCCCTATTCACCGCACAAGAATATATCTGACTAATAATAATCGTAAAACCTATGTATTGATATCTCTCTGTTAGTGTGTCAAGTGGGTGTAAAGCGGCATAAACACAGCAGTGAAAAGCAGCTAAACCCCATTATAAAAATAAATTACTTTGAAACACCCATGAAACAAAGACAGTGAAAGAGAGAGAAATTCTTACACAATGCGTTCAGGGGCTGTGATGCAACCTGGATTGACCATATCTAGACCCACAGCTGGATGAGACATAAGGGTGGACACTCTTGGGGCTGAGAGGTTTGGTGAGGTTGGGTGAGCAAACGCAGACCCTTTAAAGTAATACTGCGTGGTACCCATCGCATGGGTCCCAAATCTCCAGGTTCAAGGGCATCTTCCTACATCAAAAACATGCATGAGAAACCCAGAAGACGGTACATCGTGTGATGGGGAAATGTTTCTAAAACGCACCTCATTTCTCATCTCCTTGTGCCCGGGTTCGCCATTCAAGCCGCTTTACTAGCAAGCTCCCTACTTGGAGCATCAGCACCTTTAACCTCCTGTTCCGTACAGGTTGCAATTTGTCCTGAGGATAAACGGGAAGACGTGGAACCAACGAGAGACTAGCTCTTGGTGTTGGGACAGGCACAGGTCACTCTATTTTCCCATCAGAAAGAAGAATTAACCACAGGCTCAGCCTGACCCCCGGAACCAGAACAGGGCCTGAAGCCATTCTGCGATTTTGCGGCCAGCTCCCATAAAAACGAGTTGTAAAATGGAGGTTCAGGGCACTGCAATTCACAAACCTGCAGAGTTATAAATGAGAACTCTCGTCCACAAATATATTGAGGGAAGGCAAAGAAGAGGATTTGAAATCAAGGCAGAATTGCAGGAAACAGATTTCAGGAGGTAGATACGAATCGCCTTTAAAGCACATGAAAAGCGGCAAAACGTTGACAATGATGCCCTTGGCCAAAAAGGGCGTATGCGTTTTTTCCTGAATATATTCAGGAAAAAACGCATACGCCCTTTTTGGCCAACCAAGCAACCTGGAAAGGCAAATCAGCGCTACAAAGAAGTCTCGCTTCCCATCGGTCAAAAGGGCCATGCTGAAAAAAGTGTCAAAACCAGAAATGCAGGACAGGCCATGGAGAAATGGGAGCCTTGCTACACTGATGGGCGGGATGTAAATTGCCAAGAGCCACTCTGGAGAAGTGTCCGGTGAGTCCTGAAACATCTGAAAAACACAGCTTAGAGAGCATAGGGCACTTCCACTCATGGGGGTATAAATTGGGAAAATTAAAAATCAGCAAGACACAAGCACCCCAAAGTTTAGGGCTGCTCTGTTGACCAGGACCTCCACTTCATTCCACCTTAAATATCCCAGGAAAGAGAAAAATGGATAAAGAAGTTGTGGTCCTTATGTACAATGGAATATCACTCAGCCAGGAAATCAATGTCGTAAGGTTAGTAGCAGCATGATGAGTGGATTTAGGTACGACGATTCTAAGTGAAATAAGTCACACAGAAAAGGACACTTCTCATAAGGTATCACTGATAGAGGGAATGTAAAAACCGTTACACTTGAACTGAATTACAAAACAGAACAGAGTCACACATGCAGAAAACACACTATGGCTGCTTAACGGGAAAGGTGAGGTGGGGTGATACATAAAACAAGGGTATCAAATTAGCTCAGATACCATTCCATAAACCCAATATGTAATAGACAAGACCTACTCCTTGCTCAGAGAACTGGACTCAACACGCCCTATTCACCGCACAAGAATATATCTGACTACTAATAATCGTAAAACCTATGTATTGATATCTCTCTGTTAGTGTGTCAAGTGGGTGTAAAGCGGCATAAACACAGCAGTGAAAAGCAGCTAAACCCCATTATAAAAATAAATTACTTTGAAACACCCATGAAACAAAGACAGTGAAAGAGAGAGAAATTCTTACACAATGCGTTCAGGGGCTGTGATGCAACCTGGATTGACCATATCTAGACGCACAGCTGGATGAGACATAAGGGTGGACACTCTTGGGGCTGAGAGGTTTGGTGAGGTTGGGTGAGCAAACGCAGACCCTTTAAAGTAATACTGCGTGGTACCCATCGCATGGGTCCCAAATCTCCAGGTTCAAGGGCATCTTCCTACATCCAAAACATGCATGAGAAACCCAGAAGATGGTACATCGTGTGATGGGGAAATGTTTCTAAAACGCACCTCATTTCTCATCTCCTTGTGCCCGGGTTCGCCATTCCAGCCGCTTTACTAGCAAGCTCCCTACTTGGAGCATCAGCACCTTTAACCTCCTGTTCCGTACAGGTTGCAATTTGTCCTGAGGATAAACGGGAAGACGTGGAACCAACGTGAGACTAGCTCTTGGTGTTGGGACAGGCACAGGTCACTCTATTTTCCCATCAGAAAGAAGAATTAACCACAGGCTCAGCCTGCCCCCCGGAACCAGAACAGGGCCTGAAGCCATTCTGCGATTTTGCGGCCAGCTCCCATAAAAACGAGTTGTAAAATGGAGGTTCAGGGCACTGCAATTCACAAACCTGCAGAGTTATAAATGATAACTCTCGTCCACAAATATATTGAGGGGAGGCAAAGAAGAGGATTTGAAATCAAGGCAGAATTGCAGGAAACAGATTTCAGGAGGTAGATACGAATCGCCTTTAAAGCACATGAAAAGCGGCAAAACGTTGACAATGATGCCCTTGGCCAAAAAGGGCGTATGCGTTTTTTCCTGAATATATTCAGGAAAAAACGCATACGCCCTTTTTGGCCAACCAAGCAACCTGGAAAGGCAAATCAGCGCTACAAAGAAGTCTCGCTTCCCATCGGTCAAAAGGGCCATGCTGAAAAAAGTGTCAAAACCAGAAATGCAGGACAGGCCATGGAGAAATGGGAGCCTTGCTACACTGATGGGCGGGATGTAAATTGCCAAGAGCCACTCTGGAGAAGTGTCCGGTGAGTCCTGAAACATCTGAAAAACACAGCTTAGAGAGCATAGGGCACTTCCACTCATGGGGGTATAAATTGGGAAAATTAAAAATCAGCAAGACACAAGCACCCCAAAGTTTAGGGCTGCTCTGTTGACCAGGACCTCCACTTCATTCCACCTTAAATATCCCAGGAAAGAGAAAAATGGATAAAGAAGTTGTGGTCCTTATGTACAATGGAATATCACTCAGCCAGGAAATCAATGTCGTAAGGTTAGTAGCAGCATGATGAGTGGATTTAGGTACGACGATTCTAAGTGAAATAAGTCACACAGAAAAGGACACTTCTCATAAGGTATCACTGATCGAGGGAATGTAAAAACCGTTACACTTGAACTGAATTACAAAACAGAACAGAGTCACACATGCAGAAAACACACTATGGCTGCTTAACGGGAAAGGTGAGGTGGGGTGATACATAAAACAAGGGTATCAAATTAGCTCAGATACCATTCCATAAACCCAATATGTAATAGACAAGACCTACTCCTTGCTCAGAGAACTGGACTCAACACGCCCTATTCACCGCACAAGAATATATCTGACTACTAATAATCGTAAAACCTATGTATTGATATCTCTCTGTTAGTGTGTCAAGTGGGTGTAAAGCGGCATAAACACAGCAGTGAAAAGCAGCTAAACCCCATTATAAAAATAAATTACTTTGAAACACCCATGAAACAAAGACAGTGAAAGAGAGAGAAATTCTTACACAATGCGTTCAGGGGCTGTGATGCAACCTGGATTGACCATATCTAGACGCACAGCTGGATGAGACATAAGGGTGGACACTCTTGGGGCTGAGAGGTTTGGTGAGGTTGGGTGAGCAAACGCAGACCCTTTAAAGTAATACTGCGTGGTACCCATCGCATGGGTCCCAAATCTCCAGGTTCAAGGGCATCTTCCTACATCGAAAACATGCATGAGAAACCCAGAAGATGGTACATCGTGTGATGGGGAAATGTTTCTAAAACGCACCTCATTTCTCATCTCCTTGTGCCCGGGTTCGCCATTCAAGCCCCTTTACTAGCAAGCTCCCTACTTGGAGCATCAGCACCTTTAACCTCCTGTTCCGTACAGGTTGCAATTTGTCCTGAGGATAAACGGGAAGACGTGGAACCAACGAGAGACTAGCTCTTGGTGTTGGGACAGGCACAGGTCACTCTATTTTCCCATCAGAAAGAAGAATTAACCACAGACTCAGCCTGCCCCCCGGAACCAGAACAGGGCCTGAAGCCATTCTGCGATTTTGCGGCCAGCTCCCATAAAAACGAGTTGTAAAATGGAGGTTCAGGGCACTGCAATTCACAAACCTGCAGAGTTATAAATGATAACTCTCGTCCACAAATATATTGAGGGAAGGCAAAGAAGAGGATTTGAAATCAAGGCAGAATTGCAGGAAACAGATTTCAGGAGGTAGATACGAATCGCCTTTAAAGCACATGAAAAGCGGCAAAACGTTGACAATGATGCCCTTGGCCAAAAAGGGCGTATGCGTTTTTTCCTGAATATATTCAGGAAAAAACGCATACGCCCTTTTTGGCCAACCAAGCAACCTGGAAAGGCAAATCAGCGCTACAAAGAAGTCTCGCTTCCCATCGGTCAAAAGGGCCATGCTGAAAAAAGTGTCAAAACCAGAAATGCAGGACAGGCCATGGAGAAATGGGAGCCTTGCTACACTGATGGGCGGGATGTAAATTGCCAAGAGCCACTCTGGAGAAGTGTCCGGTGAGTCCTGAAACATCTGAAAAACACAGCTTAGAGAGCATAGGGCACTTCCACTCATGGGGGTATAAATTGGGAAAATTAAAAATCAGCAAGACACAAGCACCCCAAAGTTTAGGGCCGCTCTGTTGACCAGGACCTCCACTTCATTCCACCTTAAATATCCCAGGAAAGAGAAAAATGGATAAAGAAGTTGTGGTCCTTATGTACAATGGAATATCACTCAGCCAGGAAATCAATGTCGTAAGGTTAGTAGCAGCATGATGAGTGGATTTAGGTACGACGATTCTAAGTGAAATAAGTCACACAGAAAAGGACACTTCTCATAAGGTATCACTGATAGAGGGAATGTAAAAACCGTTACACTTGAACTGAATTACAAAACAGAACAGAGTCACACATGCAGAAAACACACTATGGCTGCTTAACGGGAAAGGTGAGGTGGGGTGATACATAAAACAAGGGTATCAAATTAGCTCAGATACCATTCCATAAACCCAATATGTAATAGACAAGACCTACTCCTTGCTCAGAGAACTGGACTCAACACGCCCTATTCACCGCACAAGAATATATCTGACTAATAATAATCGTAAAACCTATGTATTGATATCTCTCTGTTAGTGTGTCAAGTGGGTGTAAAGCGGCATAAACACAGCAGTGAAAAGCAGCTAAACCCCATTATAAAAATAAATTACTTTGAAACACCCATGAAACAAAGACAGTGAAAGAGAGAGAAATTCTTACACAATGCGTTCAGGGGCTGTGATGCAACCTGGATTGACCATATCTAGACCCACAGCTGGATCAGACATAAGGGTGGACACTCTTGGGGATGAGAGGTTTGGTGAGGTTGGGTGAGCAAACGCAGACCCTTTAAAGTAATACTGAGTGGTACCCATCGCATGGGTCCCAAATCTCCAGGTTCAAGGGCATCTTCCTACGTCAAAAACATGCATGAGAAACCCAGAAGATGGTACATCGTGTGATGGGGAAATGTTTCTAAAACGCACCTCATTTCTCATCTCCTTGTGCCCAGGTTCGCCATTCCAGCCGCTTTACTAGCAAGCTCCCTACTTGGAGCATCAGCACCTTTAACCTCCTGTTCCGTACAGGTTGCAATTTGTCCTGAGGATAAACGGGAAGACGTGGAACCAACGTGAGACTAGCTCTTGGTGTTGGGACAGGCACAGGTCACTCTATTTTCCCATCAGAAAGAAGAATTAACCACAGGCTCAGCCTGCCCCCCGGAACCAGAACAGGGCCTGAAGCCATTCTGCGATTTTGCGGCCAGCTCCCATAAAAACGAGTTGTAAAATGGAGGTTCAGGGCACTGCAATTCACAAACATGCAGAGTTATAAATGATAACTCTCGTCCACAAATATATTGAGGGAAGGCAAAGAAGAGGATTTGAAATCAAGGCAGAATTGCAGGAAACAGATTTCAGGAGGTAGATACGAATCGCCTTTAAAGCACATGAAAAGCGGCAAAACGTTGACAATGATGCCCTTGGCCAAAAAGGGCGTATGCGTTTTTTCCTGAATATATTCAGGAAAAAACGCATACGCCCTTTTTGGCCAACCAAGCAACCTGGAAAGGCAAATCAGCGCTACAAAGAAGTCTCGCTTCCCATCGGTCAAAAGGGCCATGCTGAAAAAAGTGTCAAAACCAGAAATGCAGGACAGGCCATGGAGAAATGGGAGCCTTGCTACACTGATGGGCGGGATGTAAATTGCCAAGAGCCACTCTGGAGAAGTGTCCGGTGAGTCCTGAAACATCTGAAAAACACAGCTTAGAGAGCATAGGGCACTTCCACTCATGGGGGTATAAATTGGGAAAATTAAAAATCAGCAAGACACAAGCACCCCAAAGTTTAGGGCCGCTCTGTTGACCAGGACCTCCACTTCATTCCACCTTAAATATCCCAGGAAAGAGAAAAATGGATAAAGAAGTTGTGGTCCTTATGTACAATGGAATATCACTCAGCCAGGAAATCAATGTCGTAAGGTTAGTAGCAGCATGATGAGTGGATTTAGGTACGACGATTCTAAGTGAAATAAGTCACACAGAAAAGGACACTTCTCATAAGGTATCACTGATAGAGGGAATGTAAAAACCGTTACACTTGAACTGAATTACAAAACAGAACAGAGTCACACATGCAGAAAACACACTATGGCTGCTTAACGGGAAAGGTGAGGTGGGGTGATACATAAAACAAGGGTATCAAATTAGCTCAGATACCATTCCATAAACCCAATATGTAATAGACAAGACCTACTCCTTGCTCAGAGAACTGGACTCAACACGCCCTATTCACCGCACAAGAATATATCTGACTAATAATAATCGTAAAACCTATGTATTGATATCTCTCTGTTAGTGTGTCAAGTGGGTGTAAAGCGGCATAAACACAGCAGTGAAAAGCAGCTAAACCCCATTATAAAAATAAATTACTTTGAAACACCCATGAAACAAAGACAGTGAAAGAGAGAGAAATTCTTACACAATGCGTTCAGGGGCTGTGATGCAACCTGGATTGACCATATCTAGACCCACAGCTGGATCAGACATAAGGGTGGACACTCTTGGGGATGAGAGGTTTGGTGAGGTTGGGTGAGCAAACGCAGACCCTTTAAAGTAATACTGAGTGGTACCCATCGCATGGGTCCCAAATCTCCAGGTTCAAGGGCATCTTCCTACGTCAAAAACATGCATGAGAAACCCAGAAGATGGTACATCGTGTGATGGGGAAATGTTTCTAAAACGCACCTCATTTCTCATCTCCTTGTGCCCAGGTTCGCCATTCCAGCCGCTTTACTAGCAAGCTCCCTACTTGGAGCATCAGCACCTTTAACCTCCTGTTCCGTACAGGTTGCAATTTGTCCTGAGGATAAACGGGAAGACGTGGAACCAACGTGAGACTAGCTCTTGGTGTTGGGACAGGCACAGGTCACTCTATTTTCCCATCAGAAAGAAGAATTAACCACAGGCTCAGCCTGCCCCCCGGAACCAGAACAGGGCCTGAAGCCATTCTGCGATTTTGCGGCCAGCTCCCATAAAAACGAGTTGTAAAATGGAGGTTCAGGGCACTGCAATTCACAAACATGCAGAGTTATAAATGATAACTCTCGTCCACAAATATATTGAGGGAAGGCAAAGAAGAGGATTTGAAATCAAGGCAGAATTGCAGGAAACAGATTTCAGGAGGTAGATACGAATCGCCTTTAAAGCACATGAAAAGCGGCAAAACGTTGACAATGATGCCCTTGGCCAAAAAGGGCGTATGCGTTTTTTCCTGAATATATTCAGGAAAAAACGCATACGCCCTTTTTGGCCAACCAAGCAACCTGGAAAGGCAAATCAGCGCTACAAAGAAGTCTCGCTTCCCATCGGTCAAAAGGGCCATGCTGAAAAAAGTGTCAAAACCAGAAATGCAGAACAGGGCATGGAGAAATGGGAGCCTTGCTACACTGATGGGCGGGATGTAAATTGCCAAGAGCCACTCTGGAGAAGTGTCCGGTGAGTCCTGAAACATCTGAAAAACACAGCTTAGAGAGCATAGGGCACTTCCACTCATGGGGGTATAAATTGGGAAAATGAAAAATCAGCAAGACACAAGCACCCCAAAGTTTAGGGCTGCTCTGTTGACCAGGACCTCCACTTCATTCCACCTTAAATATCCCAGGAAAGAGAAAAATGGATAAAGAATTTGTGGTCCTTATGTACAATGGAATATCACTCAGCCAGGAAATCAATGTCGTAAGGTTAGTAGCAGCATGATGAGTGGATTTAGGTACGACGATTCTAAGTGAAATAAGTCACACAGAAAAGGACACTTCTCATAAGGTATCACTGATCGAGGGAATGTAAAAACCGTTACACTTGAACTGAATTACAAAACAGAACAGAGTCACACATGCAGAAAACACACTATGGCTGCTTAACGGGAAAGGTGAGGTGGGGTGATACATAAAACAAGGGTATCAAATTAGCTCAGATACCGTTCCATAAACCCAATATGTAATAGACAAGACCTACTCCTTGCTCAGAGAACTGGACTCAACACGCCCTATTCACCGCACAAGAATATATCTGACTAATAATAATCGTAAAACCTATGTATTGATATCTCTCTGTTAGTGTGTCAAGTGGGTGTAAAGCGGCATAAACACAGCAGTGAAAAGCAGCTAAACCCCATTATAAAAATAAATTACTTTGAAACACCCATGAAACAAAGACAGTGAAAGAGAGAGAAATTCTTACACAATGCGTTCAGGGGCTGTGATGCAACCTGGATTGACCATATCTAGACGCACAGCTGGATGAGACATAAGGGTGGACACTCTTGGGGCTGAGAGGTTTGGTGAGGTTGGGTGAGCAAACGCAGACCCTTTAAAGTAATACTGCGTGGTACCCATCGCATGGGTCCCAAATCTCCAGGTTCAAGGGCATCTTCCTACATCAAAAACATGCATGAGAAACCCAGAAGATGGTACATCGTGTGATGGGGAAATGTTTCTAAAACGCACCTCATTTCTCATCTCCTTGTGCCCGGGTTCGCCATTCCAGCCGCTTTACTACCAAGCTCCCTACTTGGAGCATCAGCACCTTTAACCTCCTGTTCCGTACAGGTTGCAATTTGTCCTGAGGATAAACGGGAAGACGTGGAACCAACGTGAGACTAGCTCTTGGTGTTGGGACAGGCACAGGTCACTCTATTTTCCCATCAGGAAGAAGAATTAACCACAGGCTCAGCCTGCCCCCCGGAACCAGAAGAGGGCCTGAAGCCATTCTGCGATTTTGCGGCCAGCTCCCATAAAAACGAGTTGTAAAATGGAGGTTCAGGGCACTGCAATTCACAAACCTGCAGAGTTATAAATGATAACTCTCGTCCACAAATATATTGAGGGGAGGCAAAGAAGAGGATTTGAAATCAAGGCAGAATTGCAGGAAACAGATTTCAGGAGGTAGATACGAATCGCCTTTAAAGCACATGAAAAGCGGCAAAACGTTGACAATGATGCCCTTGGCCAAAAAGGGCGTATGCGTTTTTTCCTGAATATATTCAGGAAAAAACGCACACGCCCTTTTTGGCCAACCAAGCAACCTGGAAAGGCAAATCAGCGCTACAAAGAAGTCTCGCTTCCCATCGGTCAAAAGGGCCATGCTGAAAAAAGTGTCAAAACCAGAAATGCAGGACAGGCCATGGAGAAATGGGAGCCTTGCTACACTGATGGGCGGGATGTAAATTGCCAACAGCCACTCTGGAGAAGTGTCCGGTGAGTCCTGAAACATCTGAAAAACACAGCTTAGAGAGCATAGGGCACTTCCACTCATGGGGGTATAAATTGGGAAAATGAAAAATCAGCAAGACACAAGCACCCCAAAGTTTAGGGCTGCTCTGTTGACCAGGACCTCCACTTCATTCCACCTTCAATATCCCAGGAAAGAGAAAAATGGATAAAGAAGTGGTGGTCCTTATGTACAGTGGAATATCACTCAGCCATGAAATCAATGTCATAAGGTTAGTAGCAGCATGATGAGTGGATTTAGGTACGACGATTCTAAGTGAAATAAGTCACACAGAAAAGGACACTTCTGATAAGGTATCACTGATAGAGGGAATGTAAAAACCGTTACACTTGAACTGAATTACAAAACAGAACAGAGTCACACATGCAGAAAACACACTATGGCTGTTTAACGGGAAAGGTGAGGTGGGGTGATACATAAAACAAGGGTTTCAAATTAGCTCAGATACCATTCCATAAACCCAATATGTAATAGACAAGACCTACTCCTTGCTCAGAGAACTGGACTCAACACGCCCTATTCACCGCACAAGAATATATCTGACTACTAATAATCTTAAAACCTATGTATTGATATCTCTCTGTTAGTGTGTCAAGTGGGTGTAAAGCGGCATAAACACAGCAGTGAAAAGCAGCTAAACCGCATTATGAAAATAAATTACTTTGAAAAACCCATGAAACAAAGACAGTGAAAGAGAGAGAAATTCTTACACAATGCGTTCAGGGGCTGTGATACAACCTGGATTGACCATATCTAGACCCACAGCTGGATGAGACATAAGGGTGGACACTCTTGGGGCTGAGAGGTTTGGTGAGGTTGGGTGAGCAAACGCAGACCCTTTAAAGTAATACTGCGTGGTACCCATCGCATGGGTCCCAAATCTCCAGGTTCAAGGGCATCTTCCTACATCGAAAATATGCATGAGAAACCCAGAAGATGGTACACCGTGTGATGGGGAAAGGTTTCTAAAACGCACCTCATTTCTCATCTCCTTGTGCCCGGGTTCGCCATTCCAGCCCCTTTACTAGCAATCTCCCTACTTGGAGCATCAGCACCTTTAACCTCCTGTTCCATACAGGTTGCAATTTGTCCTGAGGATAAACGGGAAGACGGGGAACCAATGAGAGACTGGCTCTTGGTGTTGGGACAGGCACAGGTCACTCTATTTTCCCATCTGGAAGAAGAATTAACCACAGGCTCAACCTGCCCCCCGGAACCAGGACTGGGCCTGAAGCCATCCTGCGCTTTTGCGAACAGCTCCCAAAAACGCGAGTTGTAAAATTGAGCTTCAGGGCACTGCAATTCACAAACCTGCAGAGCTATAAATGATAACTCTCGTCCACAAGTATATTGAGGGAAGGCAAAGAAGAGGATTTGAAATCAAGGCAGAATTGCAGGAAACAGATTTCAGGAGGTAGATTCGAATCTCCTTTAAAGCACATGAAAAGCGGCAAAACGTTCACAATGATGCCCTTGGCCAAAAAGGGCGTATGCGTTTTTTCCTGAATATATTCAGGAAAAAACGCATACGCCCTTTTTGGCCAACCAAGCAACCTGGAAAGGCAAATCAGCGCTACAAAGAAGTCTCGCTTCCCATCGGTCAAAAGGGCCATGCTGAAAAAAGTGTCAAAACCAGAAATGCAGGACAGGCCATGGAGAAATGGGAGCCTTGCTACACTGATGGGCGGGATGTAAATTGCCAAGAGCCACTCTGGAGAAGTGTACGGTGAGTCCTGAAACATCTGAAAAACACAGCTTAGAGAGCATAGGGCACTTCCACTCATGGGGGTATAAATTGGGAAAATTAAAAATCAGCAAGACACAAGCACCCCAAAGTTTAGGGCCGCTCTGTTGACCAGGACCTCCACTTCATTCCACCTTAAATATCCCAGGAAAGAGAAAAATGGATAAAGAAGTTGTGGTCCTTATGTACAATGGAATATCACTCAGCCAGGAAATCAATGTCGTAAGGTTAGTAGCAGCATGATGAGTGGATTTAGGTACGACGATTCTAAGTGAAATAAGTCACACAGAAAAGGACACTTCTCATAAGGTATCACTGATAGAGGGAATGTAAAAACCGTTACACTTGAACTGAATTACAAAACAGAACAGAGTCACACATGCAGAAAACACACTATGGCTGCTTAACGGGAAAGGTGAGGTGGGGTGATACATAAAACAAGGGTATCAAATTAGCTCAGATACCATTCCATAAACCCAATATGTAATAGACAAGACCTACTCCTTGCTCAGAGAACTGGACTCAACACGCCCTATTCACCGCACAAGAATATATCTGACTAATAATAATCGTAAAACCTATGTATTGATATCTCTCTGTTACTGTGTCAAGTGGGTGTAAAGTGGCATAAACACAGCAGTGAAAAGCAGCTAAACCCCATTATAAAAATAAATTACTTTGAAACACCCATGAAACAAAGACAGTGAAAGAGAGAGACATTCTTACACAATGCGTTCAGGGGCTGTGATGCAACCTGGATTGACCATATCTAGACCCACAGCTGGATCAGACATAAGGGTGGACACTCTTGGGGATGAGAGGTTTCGTGAGGTTGGGTGAGCAAACGCAGACCCTTTAAAGTAATACTGCGTGGTACCCATCGCATGGGTCCCAAATCTCCAGGTTCAAGGGCATCTTCCTACGTCAAAAACATGCATGAGAAACCCAGAAGATGGTACATCGTGTGATGGGGAAATGTTTCTAAAACGCACCTCATTTCTCATCTCCTTGTGCCCAGGTTCGCCATTCCAGCCGCTTTACTAGCAAGCTCCCTACTTGGAGCATCAGCACCTTTAACCTCCTGTTCCGTACAGGTTGCAATTTGTCCTGAGGATAAACGGGAAGACGTGGAACCAACGTGAGACTAGCTCTTGGTGTTGGGACAGGCACAGGTCACTCTATTTTCCCATCAGAAAGAAGAATTAACCACAGGCTCAGCCTGCCCCCCGGAACCAGAACAGGGCCTGAAGCCATTCTGCGATTTTGCGGCCAGCTCCCATAAAAACGAGTTGTAAAATGGAGGTTCAGGGCACTGCAATTCACAAACATGCAGAGTTATAAATGATAACTCTCGTCCACAAATATATTGAGGGAAGGCAAAGAAGAGGATTTGAAATCAAGGCAGAATTGCAGGAAACAGATTTCAGGAGGTAGATACGAATCGCCTTTAAAGCACATGAAAAGCGGCAAAACGTTGACAATGATGCCCTTGGCCAAAAAGGGCGTATGCGTTTTTTCCTGAATATATTCAGGAAAAAACGCATACGCCCTTTTTGGCCAACCAAGCAACCTGGAAAGGCAAATCAGCGCTACAAAGAAGTCTCGCTTCCCATCGGTCAAAAGGGCCATGCTGAAAAAAGTGTCAAAACCAGAAATGCAGGACAGGCCATGGAGAAATGGGAGCCTTGCTACACTGATGGGCGGGATGTAAATTGCCAAGAGCCACTCTGGAGAAGTGTCCGGTGAGTCCTGAAACATCTGAAAAACACAGCTTAGAGAGCATAGGGCACTTCCACTCATGGGGGTATAAATTGGGAAAATTAAAAATCAGCAAGACACAAGCACTCCAAAGTTTAGGGCTGCTCTGTTGACCAGGACCTCCACTTCATTCCATCTTAAATATCCCAGGAAAGAGAAAAATGGATAAAGAAGTTGTGGTCCTTATGTACAATGGAATATCACTCAGCCATGAAATCAATGTCGTAAGGTTAGTAGCAGCATGATGAGTGGATTTAGGTACGACGATTCTAAGTGAAATAAGTCACACAGAAAAGGACACTTCTCATAAGGTATCACTGATAGAGGGAATGTAAAAACCATTACACTTGAACTGAATTACAAAACAGAACAGAGTCACACATGCAGAAAACACACTATGGCTGCTTAACGGGAAAGGTGAGGTGGGGTGATACATAAAACAAGGGTATCAAATTAGCTCAGATACCGTTCCATAAACCCAATATGTAATAGACAAGACCTACTCCTTGCTCAGAGAACTGGACTCAACACGCCCTATTCACCGCACAAGAATATATCTGACTAATAATAATCGTAAAACCTATGTATTGATATCTCTCTGTTAGTGTGTCAAGTGGGTGTAAAGCGGCATAAACACAGCAGTGAAAAGCAGCTAAACCCCATTATAAAAATAAATTACTTTGAAACACCCATGAAACAAAGACAGTGAAAGAGAGAGAAATTCTTACACAATGCGTTCATGGGCTGTGATGCAACCTGGATTGACCATATCTAGACGCACAGCTGGATGAGACATAAGGGTGGACACTCTTGGGGCTGAGAGGTTTGGTGAGGTTGGGTGAGCAAACGCAGACCCTTTAAAGTAATACTGCGTGGTACCCATCGCATGGGTCCCAAATCTCCAGGTTCAAGGGCATCTTCCTACATCAAAAACATGCATGAGAAACCCAGAAGATGGTACATCGTGTGATGGGGAAATGTTTCTAAAACGCACCTCATTTCTCATCTCCTTGTGCCCGGGTTCGCCATTCCAGCCGCTTTACTACCAAGCTCCCTACTTGGAGCATCAGCACCTTTAACCTCCTGTTCCGTACAGGTTGCAATTTGTCCTGAGGATAAACGGGAAGACGTGGAACCAACGTGAGACTAGCTCTTGGTGTTGGGACAGGCACAGGTCACTCTATTTTCCCATCAGGAAGAAGAATTAACCACAGGCTCAGCCTGCCCCCCGGAACCAGAACAGGGCCTGAAGCCATTCTGCGATTTTGCGGCCAGCTCCCATAAAAACGAGTTGTAAAATGGAGGTTCAGGGCACTGCAATTCACAAACCTGCAGAGTTATAAATGATAACTCTCGTCCACAAATATATTGAGGGGAGGCAAAGAAGAGGATTTGAAATCAAGGCAGAATTGCAGGAAACAGATTTCAGGAGGTAGATACGAATCGCCTTTAAAGCACATGAAAAGCGGCAAAACGTTGACAATGATGCCCTTGGCCAAAAAGGGCGTATGCGTTTTTTCCTGAATATATTCAGGAAAAAACGCACACGCCCTTTTTGGCCAACCAAGCAACCTGGAAAGGCAAATCAGCGCTACAAAGAAGTCTCGCTTCCCATCGGTCAAAAGGGCCATGCTGAAAAAAGTGTCAAAACCAGAAATGCAGGACAGGCCATGGAGAAATGGGAGCCTTGCTACACTGATGGGCGGGATGTAAATTGCCAACAGCCACTCTGGAGAAGTGTCCGGTGAGTCCTGAAACATCTGAAAAACACAGCTTAGAGAGCATAGGGCACTTCCACTCATGGGGGTATAAATTGGGAAAATGAAAAATCAGCAAGACACAAGCACCCCAAAGTTTAGGGCTGCTCTGTTGACCAGGACCTCCACTTCATTCCACCTTCAATATCCCAGGAAAGAGAAAAATGGATAAAGAAGTGGTGGTCCTTATGTACAGTGGAATATCACTCAGCCATGAAATCAATGTCATAAGGTTAGTAGCAGCATGATGAGTGGATTTAGGTACGACGATTCTAAGTGAAATAAGTCACACAGAAAAGGACACTTCTGATAAGGTATCACTGATAGAGGGAATGTAAAAACCGTTACACTTGAACTGAATTACAAAACAGAACAGAGTCACACATGCAGAAAACACACTATGGCTGTTTAACGGGAAAGGTGAGGTGGGGTGATACATAAAACAAGGGTTTCAAATTAGCTCAGATACCATTCCATAAACCCAATATGTAATAGACAAGACCTACTCCTTGCTCAGAGAACTGGACTCAACACGCCCTATTCACCGCACAAGAATATATCTGACTACTAATAATCTTAAAACCTATGTATTGATATCTCTCTGTTAGTGTGTCAAGTGGGTGTAAAGCGGCATAAACACAGCAGTGAAAAGCAGCTAAACCGCATTATGAAAATAAATTACTTTGAAAAACCCATGAAACAAAGACAGTGAAAGAGAGAGAAATTCTTACACAATGCGTTCAGGGGCTGTGATACAACCTGGATTGACCATATCTAGACCCACAGCTGGATGAGACATAAGGGTGGACACTCTTGGGGCTGAGAGGTTTGGTGAGGTTGGGTGAGCAAACGCAGACCCTTTAAAGTAATACTGCGTGGTACCCATCGCATGGGTCCCAAATCTCCAGGTTCAAGGGCATCTTCCTACATCGAAAATATGCATGAGAAACCCAGAAGATGGTACACCGTGTGATGGGGAAAGGTTTCTAAAACGCACCTCATTTCTCATCTCCTTGTGCCCGGGTTCGCCATTCCAGCCCCTTTACTAGCAATCTCCCTACTTGGAGCATCAGCACCTTTAACCTCCTGTTCCATACAGGTTGCAATTTGTCCTGAGGATAAACGGGAAGACGGGGAACCAATGAGAGACTGGCTCTTGGTGTTGGGACAGGCACAGGTCACTCTATTTTCCCATCTGGAAG
This sequence comes from Balaenoptera borealis, assembly GCF_965194805.1. Lineage (NCBI taxonomy): Eukaryota > Metazoa > Chordata > Mammalia > Artiodactyla > Balaenopteridae > Balaenoptera > Balaenoptera borealis. The sequence goes on from NW_028123187.1 coordinate 30,618, forward strand.
AAGAATTAACCACAGGCTCAACCTGCCCCCCGGAACCAGAACTGGGCCTGAAGCCATCCTGCGCTTTTGCGAACAGCTCCCAAAAACGCGAGTTGTAAAATTGAGCTTCAGGGCACTGCAATTCACAAACCTGCAGAGCTATAAATGATAACTCTCGTCCACAAGTATATTGAGGGAAGGCAAAGAAGAGGATTTGAAATCAAGGCAGAATTGCAGGAAACAGATTTCAGGAGGTAGATTCGAATCTCCTTTAAAGCACATGAAAAGCGGCAAAACGTTCACAATGATGCCCTTGGCCAAAAAGGGCGTATGCGTTTTTTCCTGAATATATTCAGGAAAAAACGCATACGCCCTTTTTGGCCAACCAAGCAACCTGGAAAGGCAAATCAGCGCTACAAAGAAGTCTCGCTTCCCATCGGTCAAAAGGGCCATGCTGAAAAAAGTGTCAAAACCAGAAATGCAGGACAGGCCATGGAGAAATGGGAGCCTTGCTACACTGATGGGCGGGATGTAAATTGCCAAGAGCCACTCTGGAGAAGTGTACGGTGAGTCCTGAAACATCTGAAAAACACAGCTTAGAGAGCATAGGGCACTTCCACTCATGGGGGTATAAATTGGGAAAATTAAAAATCAGCAAGACACAAGCACCCCAAAGTTTAGGGCCGCTCTGTTGACCAGGACCTCCACTTCATTCCACCTTAAATATCCCAGGAAAGAGAAAAATGGATAAAGAAGTTGTGGTCCTTATGTACAATGGAATATCACTCAGCCAGGAAATCAATGTCGTAAGGTTAGTAGCAGCATGATGAGTGGATTTAGGTACGACGATTCTAAGTGAAATAAGTCACACAGAAAAGGACACTTCTCATAAGGTATCACTGATAGAGGGAATGTAAAAACCGTTACACTTGAACTGAATTACAAAACAGAACAGAGTCACACATGCAGAAAACACACTATGGCTGCTTAACGGGAAAGGTGAGGTGGGGTGATACATAAAACAAGGGTATCAAATTAGCTCAGATACCATTCCATAAACCCAATATGTAATAGACAAGACCTACTCCTTGCTCAGAGAACTGGACTCAACACGCCCTATTCACCGCACAAGAATATATCTGACTAATAATAATCGTAAAACCTATGTATTGATATCTCTCTGTTACTGTGTCAAGTGGGTGTAAAGTGGCATAAACACAGCAGTGAAAAGCAGCTAAACCCCATTATAAAAATAAATTACTTTGAAACACCCATGAAACAAAGACAGTGAAAGAGAGAGACATTCTTACACAATGCGTTCAGGGGCTGTGATGCAACCTGGATTGACCATATCTAGACCCACAGCTGGATCAGACATAAGGGTGGACACTCTTGGGGATGAGAGGTTTGGTGAGGTTGGGTGAGCAAACGCAGACCCTTTAAAGTAATACTGCGTGGTACCCATCGCATGGGTCCCAAATCTCCAGGTTCAAGGGCATCTTCCTACGTCAAAAACATGCATGAGAAACCCAGAAGATGGTACATCGTGTGATGGGGAAATGTTTCTAAAACGCACCTCATTTCTCATCTCCTTGTGCCCAGGTTCGCCATTCCAGCCGCTTTACTAGCAAGCTCCCTACTTGGAGCATCAGCACCTTTAACCTCCTGTTCCGTACAGGTTGCAATTTGTCCTGAGGATAAACGGGAAGACGTGGAACCAACGTGAGACTAGCTCTTGGTGTTGGGACAGGCACAGGTCACTCTATTTTCCCATCAGAAAGAAGAATTAACCACAGGCTCAGCCTGCCCCCCGGAACCAGAACAGGGCCTGAAGCCATTCTGCAATTTTGCGGCCAGCTCCCATAAAAACGAGTTGTAAAATGGAGGTTCAGGGCACTGCAATTCACAAACATGCAGAGTTATAAATGATAACTCTCGTCCACAAATATATTGAGGGAAGGCAAAGAAGAGGATTTGAAATCAAGGCAGAATTGCAGGAAACAGATTTCAGGAGGTAGATACGAATCGCCTTTAAAGCACATGAAAAGCGGCAAAACGTTGACAATGATGCCCTTGGCCAAAAAGGGCGTATGCGTTTTTTCCTGAATATATTCAGGAAAAAACGCATACGCCCTTTTTGGCCAACCAAGCAACCTGGAAAGGCAAATCAGCGCTACAAAGAAGTCTCGCTTCCCATCGGTCAAAAGGGCCATGCTGAAAAAAGTGTCAAAACCAGAAATGCAGGACAGGCCATGGAGAAATGGGAGCCTTGCTACACTGATGGGCGGGATGTAAATTGCCAAGAGCCACTCTGGAGAAGTGTCCGGTGAGTCCTGAAACATCTGAAAAACACAGCTTAGAGAGCATAGGGCACTTCCACTCATGGGGGTATAAATTGGGAAAATTAAAAATCAGCAAGACACAAGCACTCCAAAGTTTAGGGCTGCTCTGTTGACCAGGACCTCCACTTCATTCCATCTTAAATATCCCAGGAAAGAGAAAAATGGATAAAGAAGTTGTGGTCCTTATGTACAATGGAATATCACTCAGCCATGAAATCAATGTCGTAAGGTTAGTAGCAGCATGATGAGTGGATTTAGGTACGACGATTCTAAGTGAAATAAGTCACACAGAAAAGGACACTTCTCATAAGGTATCACTGATAGAGGGAATGTAAAAACCATTACACTTGAACTGAATTACAAAACAGAACAGAGTCACACATGCAGAAAACACACTATGGCTGCTTAACGGGAAAGGTGAGGTGGGGTGATACATAAAACAAGGGTATCAAATTAGCTCAGATACCGTTCCATAAACCCAATATGTAATAGACAAGACCTACTCCTTGCTCAGAGAACTGGACTCAACACGCCCTATTCACCGCACAAGAATATATCTGACTAATAATAATCGTAAAACCTATGTATTGATATCTCTCTGTTAGTGTGTCAAGTGGGTGTAAAGCGGCATAAACACAGCAGTGAAAAGCAGCTAAACCCCATTATAAAAATAAATTACTTTGAAACACCCATGAAACAAAGACAGTGAAAGAGAGAGACATTCTTACACAATGCGTTCAGGGGCTGTGATGCAACCTGGATTGACCATATCTAGACCCACAGCTGGATCAGACATAAGGGTGGACACTCTTGGGGATGAGAGGTTTGGTGAGGTTGGGTGAGCAAACGCAGACCCTTTAAAGTAATACTGCGTGGTACCCATCGCATGGGTCCCAAATCTCCAGGTTCAAGGGCATCTTCCTACGTCAAAAACATGCATGAGAAACCCAGAAGATGGTACATCGTGTGATGGGGAAATGTTTCTAAAACGCACCTCATTTCTCATCTCCTTGTGCCCAGGTTCGCCATTCCAGCCGCTTTACTAGCAAGCTCCCTACTTGGAGCATCAGCACCTTTAACCTCCTGTTCCGTACAGGTTGCAATTTGTCCTGAGGATAAACGGGAAGACGTGGAACCAACGTGAGACTAGCTCTTGGTGTTGGGACAGGCACAGGTCACTCTATTTTCCCATCAGAAAGAAGAATTAACCACAGGCTCAGCCTGCCCCCCGGAACCAGAACAGGGCCTGAAGCCATTCTGCGATTTTGCGGCCAGCTCCCATAAAAACGAGTTGTAAAATGGAGGTTCAGGGCACTGCAATTCACAAACATGCAGAGTTATAAATGATAACTCTCGTCCACAAATATATTGAGGGAAGGCAAAGAAGAGGATTTGAAATCAAGGCAGAATTGCAGGAAACAGATTTCAGGAGGTAGATACGAATCGCCTTTAAAGCACATGAAAAGCGGCAAAACGTTGACAATGATGCCCTTGGCCAAAAAGGGCGTATGCGTTTTTTCCTGAATATATTCAGGAAAAAACGCATACGCCCTTTTTGGCCAACCAAGCAACCTGGAAAGGCAAATCAGCGCTACAAAGAAGTCTCGCTTCCCATCGGTCAAAAGGGCCATGCTGAAAAAAGTGTCAAAACCAGAAATGCAGGACAGGCCATGGAGAAATGGGAGCCTTGCTACACTGATGGGCGGGATGTAAATTGCCAAGAGCCACTCTGGAGAAGTGTCCGGTGAGTCCTGAAACATCTGAAAAACACAGCTTAGAGAGCATAGGGCACTTCCACTCATGGGGGTATAAATTGGGAAAATTAAAAATCAGCAAGACACAAGCACTCCAAAGTTTAGGGCTGCTCTGTTGACCAGGACCTCCACTTCATTCCATCTTAAATATCCCAGGAAAGAGAAAAATGGATAAAGAAGTTGTGGTCCTTATGTACAATGGAATATCACTCAGCCATGAAATCAATGTCGTAAGGTTAGTAGCAGCATGATGAGTGGATTTAGGTACGACGATTCTAAGTGAAATAAGTCACACAGAAAAGGACACTTCTCATAAGGTATCACTGATAGAGGGAATGTAAAAACCATTACACTTGAACTGAATTACAAAACAGAACAGAGTCACACATGCAGAAAACACACTATGGCTGCTTAACGGGAAAGGTGAGGTGGGGTGATACATAAAACAAGGGTATCAAATTAGCTCAGATACCGTTCCATAAACCCAATATGTAATAGACAAGACCTACTCCTTGCTCAGAGAACTGGACTCAACACGCCCTATTCACCGCACAAGAATATATCTGACTAATAATAATCGTAAAACCTATGTATTGATATCTCTCTGTTAGTGTGTCAAGTGGGTGTAAAGCGGCATAAACACAGCAGTGAAAAGCAGCTAAACCCCATTATAAAAATAAATTACTTTGAAACACCCATGAAACAAAGACAGTGAAAGAGAGAGAAATTCTTACACAATGCGTTCAGGGGCTGTGATGCAACCTGGATTGACCATATCTAGACGCACAGCTGGATGAGACATAAGGGTGGACACTCTTGGGGCTGAGAGGTTTGGTGAGGTTGGGTGAGCAAACGCAGACCCTTTAAAGTAATACTGCGTGGTACCCATCGCATGGGTCCCAAATCTCCAGGTTCAAGGGCATCTTCCTACATCAAAAACATGCATGAGAAACCCAGAAGATGGTACATCGTGTGATGGGGAAATGTTTCTAAAACGCACCTCATTTCTCATCTCCTTGTGCCCGGGTTCGCCATTCCAGCCGCTTTACTACCAAGCTCCCTACTTGGAGCATCAGCACCTTTAACCTCCTGTTCCGTACAGGTTGCAATTTGTCCTGAGGATAAACGGGAAGACGTGGAACCAACGTGAGACTAGCTCTTGGTGTTGGGACAGGCACAGGTCACTCTATTTTCCCATCAGGAAGAAGAATTAACCACAGGCTCAGCCTGCCCCCCGGAACCAGAACAGGGCCTGAAGCCATTCTGCGATTTTGCGGCCAGCTCCCATAAAAACGAGTTGTAAAATGGAGGTTCAGGGCACTGCAATTCACAAACCTGCAGAGTTATAAATGATAACTCTCGTCCACAAATATATTGAGGGGAGGCAAAGAAGAGGATTTGAAATCAAGGCAGAATTGCAGGAAACAGATTTCAGGAGGTAGATACGAATCGCCTTTAAAGCACATGAAAAGCGGCAAAACGTTGACAATGATGCCCTTGGCCAAAAAGGGCGTATGCGTTTTTTCCTGAATATATTCAGGAAAAAACGCACACGCCCTTTTTGGCCAACCAAGCAACCTGGAAAGGCAAATCAGCGCTACAAAGAAGTCTCGCTTCCCATCGGTCAAAAGGGCCATGCTGAAAAAAGTGTCAAAACCAGAAATGCAGGACAGGCCATGGAGAAATGGGAGCCTTGCTACACTGATGGGCGGGATGTAAATTGCCAACAGCCACTCTGGAGAAGTGTCCGGTGAGTCCTGAAACATCTGAAAAACACAGCTTAGAGAGCATAGGGCACTTCCACTCATGGGGGTATAAATTGGGAAAATGAAAAATCAGCAAGACACAAGCACCCCAAAGTTTAGGGCTGCTCTGTTGACCAGGACCTCCACTTCATTCCACCTTCAATATCCCAGGAAAGAGAAAAATGGATAAAGAAGTGGTGGTCCTTATGTACAGTGGAATATCACTCAGCCATGAAATCAATGTCATAAGGTTAGTAGCAGCATGATGAGTGGATTTAGGTACGACGATTCTAAGTGAAATAAGTCACACAGAAAAGGACACTTCTGATAAGGTATCACTGATAGAGGGAATGTAAAAACCGTTACACTTGAACTGAATTACAAAACAGAACAGAGTCACACATGCAGAAAACACACTATGGCTGTTTAACGGGAAAGGTGAGGTGGGGTGATACATAAAACAAGGGTTTCAAATTAGCTCAGATACCATTCCATAAACCCAATATGTAATAGACAAGACCTACTCCTTGCTCAGAGAACTGGACTCAACACGCCCTATTCACCGCACAAGAATATATCTGACTAATAATAATCTTAAAACCTATGTATTGATATCTCTCTGTTAGTGTGTCAAGTGGGTGTAAAGCGGCATAAACACAGCAGTGAAAAGCAGCTAAACCGCATTATGAAAATAAATTACTTTGAAAAACCCATGAAACAAAGACAGTGAAAGAGAGAGAAATTCTTACACAATGCGTTCAGGGGCTGTGATACAACCTGGATTGACCATATCTAGACCCACAGCTGGATGAGACATAAGGGTGGACACTCTTGGGGCTGAGAGGTTTGGTGAGGTTGGGTGAGCAAACGCAGACCCTTTAAAGTAATACTGCGTGGTACCCATCGCATGGGTCCCAAATCTCCAGGTTCAAGGGCATCTTCCTACATCGAAAATATGCATGAGAAACCCAGAAGATGGTACACCGTGTGATGGGGAAAGGTTTCTAAAACGCACCTCATTTCTCATCTCCTTGTGCCCGGGTTCGCCATTCCAGCCCCTTTACTAGCAATCTCCCTACTTGGAGCATCAGCACCTTTAACCTCCTGTTCCATACAGGTTGCAATTTGTCCTGAGGATAAACGGGAAGACGGGGAACCAATGAGAGACTGGCTCTTGGTGTTGGGACAGGCACAGGTCACTCTATTTTCCCATCTGGAAGAAGAATTAACCACAGGCTCAACCTGCCCCCCGGAACCAGAACTGGGCCTGAAGCCATCCTGCGCTTTTGCGAACAGCTCCCAAAAACGCGAGTTGTAAAATTGAGCTTCAGGGCACTGCAATTCACAAACCTGCAGAGCTATAAATGATAACTCTCGTCCACAAGTATATTGAGGGAAGGCAAAGAAGAGGATTTGAAATCAAGGCAGAATTGCAGGAAACAGATTTCAGGAGGTAGATTCGAATCTCCTTTAAAGCACATGAAAAGCGGCAAAACGTTCACAATGATGCCCTTGGCCAAAAAGGGCGTATGCGTTTTTTCCTGAATATATTCAGGAAAAAACGCATACGCCCTTTTTGGCCAACCAAGCAACCTGGAAAGGCAAATCAGCGCTACAAAGAAGTCTCGCTTCCCATCGGTCAAAAGGGCCATGCTGAAAAAAGTGTCACAACCAGAAATGCAGGACAGGCCATGGAGAAATGGGAGCCTTGCTACACTGATGGGCGGGATGTAAATTGCCAAGAGCCACTCTGGAGAAGTGTACGGTGAGTCCTGAAACATCTGAAAAACACAGCTTAGAGAGCATAGGGCACTTCCACTCATGGGGGTATAAATTGGGAAAATTAAAAATCAGCAAGACACAAGCACCCCAAAGTTTAGGGCCGCTCTGTTGACCAGGACCTCCACTTCATTCCACCTTAAATATCCCAGGAAAGAGAAAAATGGATAAAGAAGTTGTGGTCCTTATGTACAATGGAATATCACTCAGCCAGGAAATCAATGTCGTAAGGTTAGTAGCAGCATGATGAGTGGATTTAGGTACGACGATTCTAAGTGAAATAAGTCACACAGAAAAGGACACTTCTCATAAGGTATCACTGATAGAGGGAATGTAAAAACCGTTACACTTGAACTGAATTACAAAACAGAACAGAGTCACACATGCAGAAAACACACTATGGCTGCTTAACGGGAAAGGTGAGGTGGGGTGATACATAAAACAAGGGTATCAAATTAGCTCAGATACCATTCCATAAACCCAATATGTAATAGACAAGACCTACTCCTTGCTCAGAGAACTGGACTCAACACGCCCTATTCACCGCACAAGAATATATCTGACTAATAATAATCGTAAAACCTATGTATTGATATCTCTCTGTTACTGTGTCAAGTGGGTGTAAAGTGGCATAAACACAGCAGTGAAAAGCAGCTAAACCCCATTATAAAAATAAATTACTTTGAAACACCCATGAAACAAAGACAGTGAAAGAGAGAGACATTCTTACACAATGCGTTCAGGGGCTGTGATGCAACCTGGATTGACCATATCTAGACGCACAGCTGGATGAGACATAAGGGTGGACACTCTTGGGGCTGAGAGGTTTGGTGAGGTTGGGTGAGCAAACGCAGACCCTTTAAAGTAATACTGCGTGGTACCCATCGCATGGGTCCCAAATCTCCAGGTTCAAGGGCATCTTCCTACATCCAAAACATGCATGAGAAACCCAGAAGATGGTACACCGTGTGATGGGGAAAGGTTTCTAAAACGCACCTCATTTCTCATCTCCTTGTGCCCGGGTTCGCCATTCCAGCCGCTTTACTAGCAAGCTCCCTACTTGGAGCATCAGCACCTTTAACCTCCTGTTCCGTACAGGTTGCAATTTGTCCTGAGGATAAACGGGAAGACGTGGAACCAACGTGAGACTAGCTCTTGGTGTTGGGACAGGCACAGGTCACTCTATTTTCCCATCAGAAAGAAGAATTAACCACAGGCTCAGCCTGCCCCCCGGAACCAGAACAGGGCCTGAAGCCATTCTGCGATTTTGCGGCCAGCTCCCATAAAAACGAGTTGTAAAATGGAGGTTCAGGGCACTGCAATTCACAAACCTGCAGAGTTATAAATGATAACTCTCGTCCACAAATATATTGAGGGGAGGCAAAGAAGAGGATTTGAAATCAAGGCAGAATTGCAGGAAACAGATTTCAGGAGGTAGATACGAATCGCCTTTAAAGCACATGAAAAGCGGCAAAACGTTGACAATGATGCCCTTGGCCAAAAAGGGCGTATGCGTTTTTTCCTGAATATATTCAGGAAAAAACGCACACGCCCTTTTTGGCCAACCAAGCAACCTGGAAAGGCAAATCAGCGCTACAAAGAAGTCTCGCTTCCCATCGGTCAAAAGGGCCATGCTGAAAAAAGTGTCAAAACCAGAAATGCAGGACAGGCCATGGAGAAATGGGAGCCTTGCTACACTGATGGGCGGGATGTAAATTGCCAAGAGCCACTCTGGAGAAGTGTCCGGTGAGTCCTGAAACATCTGAAAAACACAGCTTAGAGAGCATAGGGCACTTCCACTCATGGGGGTATAAATTGGGAAAATTAAAAATCAGCAAGACACAAGCACCCCAAAGTTTAGGGCTGCTCTGTTGACCAGGACCTCCACTTCATTCCACCTTCAATATCCCAGGAAAGAGAAAAATGGATAAAGAAGTGGTGGTCCTTATGTACAGTGGAATATCACTCAGCCATGAAATCAATGTCATAAGGTTAGTAGCAGCATGATGAGTGGATTTAGGTACGACGATTCTAAGTGAAATAAGTCACACAGAAAAGGACACTTCTGATAAGGTATCACTGATAGAGGGAATGTAAAAACCGTTACACTTGAACTGAATTACAAAACAGAACAGAGTCACACATGCAGAAAACACACTATGGCTGCTTAACGGGAAAGGTGAGGTGGGGTGATACATAAAACAAGGGTATCAAATTAGCTCAGATACCATTCCATAAACCCAATATGTAATAGACAAGACCTACTCCTTGCTCAGAGAACTGGACTCAACACGCCCTATTCACCGCACAAGAATATATCTGACTACTAATAATCTTAAAACCTATGTATTGATATCTCTCTGTTAGTGTGTCAAGTGGGTGTAAAGCGGCATAAACACAGCAGTGAAAAGCAGCTAAACCGCATTATGAAAATAAATTACTTTTAAAAACCCATGAAACAAAGACAGTGAAAGAGAGAGAAATTCTTACACAATGCGTTCAGGGGCTGTGATACAACCTGGATTGACCATATCTAGACCCACAGCTGGATGAGACATAAGGGTGGACACTCTTGGGGCTGAGAGGTTTGGTGAGGTTGGGTGAGCAAACGCAGACCCTTTAAAGTAATACTGCGTGGTACCCATCGCATGGGTCCCAAATCTCCAGGTTCAAGGGCATCTTCCTACATCGAAAATATGCATGAGAAACCCAGAAGATGGTACACCGTGTGATGGGGAAAGGTTTCTAAAACGCACCTCATTTCTCATCTCCTTGTGCCCGGGTTCGCCATTCCAGCCGCTTTACTAGCAATCTCCCTACTTGGAGCATCAGCACCTTTAACCTCCTGTTCCGTACAGGTTGCAATTTTTCCTGAGGATGAACGGGAAGACGGGGAACCAATGAGAGACTGGCTCTTGGTGTTGCGACAGGCACAGGTCACTCTATTTTCCCATCTGGAAGAAGAATTAACCACAGGCTCAACCTGCCCCCCGGAACCAGAACTGGGCCTGAAGCCATCGTGCGCTTTTGCGACCAGCTCCCAAAAACGCGAGTTGTAAAATTGAGCTTCAGGGCACTGCAATTCACAAACCTGCAGAGCTATAAATGATAACTCTCGTCCACAAATATATTGAGGGAAGGCAAAGAAGAGGATTTGAAATCAAGGCAGAATTGCAGGAAACAGATTTCAGGAGGTAGATTCGAATCTCCTTTAAAGCACATGAAAAGCGGCAAAACGTTCACAATGATGCCCTTGGCCAAAAAGGGCGTATGCGTTTTTTCCTGAATATATTCAGGAAAAAACGCATACGCCCTTTTTGGCCAACCAAGCAACCTGGAAAGGCAAATCAGCGCTACAAAGAAGTCTCGCTTCCCATCGGTCAAAAGGGCCATGCTGAAAAAAGTGTCACAACCAGAAATGCAGGACAGGCCATGGAGAAATGGGAGCCTTGCTACACTGATGGGCGGGATGTAAATTGCCAACAGCCACTCTGGAGAAGTGTACGGTGAGTCCTGAAACATCTGAAAAACACAGCTTAGAGAGCATAGGGCACTTCCACTCATGGGGGTATAAATTGGGAAAATGAAAAATCAGCAAGACACAAGCACCCCAAAGTTTAGGGCTGCTCTGTTGACAAGGACCTCCACTTCATTCCACCTTAAATATCCCAGGAAAGAGAAAAATGGGTAAAGAAGTTGTGGTCCTTATGTACAATGGAATATCACTCAGCCATGAAATCAATGTCGTAAGGCTAGTAGCAGCATGATGAGTGGATTTAGGTACGACGATTCTAAGTGAAATAAGTCACACAGAAAAGGACACTTCTCATAAGGTATCACTGATCGAGGGAATGTAAAAACCGTTACACTTGAACTGAATTACAAAACAGAACAGAGTCACACATGCAGAAAACACACTATGGCTGCTTAACGGGAAAGGTGAGGTGGGGTGATACATAAAACAAGGGTTTCAAATTAGCTCAGATACCGTTCCATAAACCCAATATGTAATAGACAAGACCTACTCCTTGCTCAGAGAACTGGACTCAACACGCCCTATTCACCACACAAGAATATATCTGACTAGTAATAATCTTAAAACCTATGTATTGATATCTCTCTGTTAGTGTGTCAAGTGGGTATAAAGCGGCATAAACACAGCAGTGAAAAGCAGCTAAACCGCATTATGAAAATAAATTACTTTTAAAAACCCATGAAACAAAGACAGTGAAAGAGAGAGAAATTCTTACACAATGCGTTCATGGGCTGTGATGCAACCTGGATTGACCATATCTAGACCCACAGCTGGATGAGACATAAGGGTGGACACTCTTGGGGCTGAGAGGTTTGGTGAGGTTGGGTGAGCAAACGCAGACCCTTTAAAGTAATACTGCGTGGTACCCATCGCATGGGTCCCATATCTCCAGGTTCAAGGGCATCTTCCTACATCGAAAACATGAATGAGAAACCCAGAAGATGGTACACCGTGTGATGGGGAAAGGTTTCTAAAACGCACCTCATTTCTCATCTCCTTGTGCCCGGGTTCGCCATTCCAGCCGCTTTACTAGCAATCTCCCTACTTGGAGCATCAGCACCTTTAACCTCCTGTTCCGAACAGGTTGCAATTTTTCCTGAGGATGAACGGGAAGACGGGGAACCAATGAGAGACTGGCTCTTGGTGTTGGGACAGGCACAGGTCACTCTATTTTCCCATCAGGAAGAAGAATTAACCACAGGCTCAGCCTGCCCCGGGAACCAGAACTGGGCCTGAAGGCATCCTGCGATTTTGCGGCCAGCTCCCATAAAAACGAGTTGTAAAATGGAGGTTCAGGGCACTGCAATTCACAAACATGCAGAGTTATAAATGATAACTCTCGTCCACAAATATATTGAGGGAAGGCAAAGAAGAGGATTTGAAATCAAGGCAGAATTGCAGGAAACAGATTTCAGGAGGTAGATACGAATCGCCTTTAAAGCACATGAAAAGCGGCAAAACGTTGACAATGATGCCCTTGGCCAAAAAGGGCGTATGCGTTTTTTCCTGAATATATTCAGGAAAAAACGCATACGCCCTTTTTGGCCAACCAAGCAACCTGGAAAGGCAAATCAGCGCTACAAAGAAGTCTCGCTTCCCATCGGTCAAAAGGGCCATGCTGAAAAAAGTGTCAAAACCAGAAATGCAGGACAGGCCATGGAGAAATGGGAGCCTTGCTACACTGATGGGCGGGATGTAAATTGCCAAGAGCCACTCTGGAGAAGTGTCCGGTGAGTCCTGAAACATCTGAAAAACACAGCTTAGAGAGCATAGGGCACTTCCACTCATGGGGGTATAAATTGGGAAAATTAAAAATCAGCAAGACACAAGCACTCCAAAGTTTAGGGCTGCTCTGTTGACCAGGACCTCCACTTCATTCCATCTTAAATATCCCAGGAAAGAGAAAAATGGATAAAGAAGTTGTGGTCCTTATGTACAATGGAATATCACTCAGCCATGAAATCAATGTCGTAAGGTTAGTAGCAGCATGATGAGTGGATTTAGGTACGACGATTCTAAGTGAAATAAGTCACACAGAAAAGGACACTTCTCATAAGGTATCACTGATAGAGGGAATGTAAAAACCATTACACTTGAACTGAATTACAAAACAGAACAGAGTCACACATGCAGAAAACACACTATGGCTGCTTAACGGGAAAGGTGAGGTGGGGTGATACATAAAACAAGGGTATCAAATTAGCTCAGATACCGTTCCATAAACCCAATATGTAATAGACAAGACCTACTCCTTGCTCAGAGAACTGGACTCAACACGCCCTATTCACCGCACAAGAATATATCTGACTAATAATAATCGTAAAACCTATGTATTGATATCTCTCTGTTACTGTGTCAAGTGGGTGTAAAGTGGCATAAACACAGCAGTGAAAAGCAGCTAAACCCCATTATAAAAATAAATTACTTTGAAACACCCATGAAACAAAGACAGTGAAAGAGAGAGACATTCTTACACAATGCGTTCAGGGGCTGTGATGCAACCTGGATTGACCATATCTAGACCCACAGCTGGATCAGACATAAGGGTGGACACTCTTGGGGATGAGAGGTTTGGTGAGGTTGGGTGAGCAAACGCAGACCCTTTAAAGTAATACTGCGTGGTACCCATCGCATGGGTCCCAAATCTCCAGGTTCAAGGGCATCTTCCTACGTCAAAAACATGCATGAGAAACCCAGAAGATGGTACATCGTGTGATGGGGAAATGTTTCTAAAACGCACCTCATTTCTCATCTCCTTGTGCCCAGGTTCGCCATTCCAGCCGCTTTACTAGCAAGCTCCCTACTTGGAGCATCAGCACCTTTAACCTCCTGTTCCGTACAGGTTGCAATTTGTCCTGAGGATAAACGGGAAGACGTGGAACCAACGTGAGACTAGCTCTTGGTGTTGGGACAGGCACAGGTCACTCTATTTTCCCATCAGAAAGAAGAATTAACCACAGGCTCAGCCTGCCCCCCGGAACCAGAACAGGGCCTGAAGCCATTCTGCGATTTTGCGGCCAGCTCCCATAAAAACGAGTTGTAAAATGGAGGTTCAGGGCACTGCAATTCACAAACATGCAGAGTTATAAATGATAACTCTCGTCCACAAATATATTGAGGGAAGGCAAAGAAGAGGATTTGAAATCAAGGCAGAATTGCAGGAAACAGATTTCAGGAGGTAGATAAGAATCGCCTTTAAAGCACATGAAAAGCGGCAAAACGTTGACAATGATGCCCTTGGCCAAAAAGGGCGTATGCGTTTTTTCCTGAATATATTCAGGAAAAAACGCATACGCCCTTTTTGGCCAACCAAGCAACCTGGAAAGGCAAATCAGCGCTACAAAGAAGTCTCGCTTCCCATCGGTCAAAAGGGCCATGCTGAAAAAAGTGTCAAAACCAGAAATGCAGGACAGGCCATGGAGAAATGGGAGCCTTGCTACACTGATGGGCGGGATGTAAATTGCCAAGAGCCACTCTGGAGAAGTGTCCGGTGAGTCCTGAAACATCTGAAAAACACAGCTTAGAGAGCATAGGGCACTTCCACTCATGGGGGTATAAATTGGGAAAATTAAAAATCAGCAAGACACAAGCACTCCAAAGTTTAGGGCTGCTCTGTTGACCAGGACCTCCACTTCATTCCATCTTAAATATCCCAGGAAAGAGAAAAATGGATAAAGAAGTTGTGGTCCTTATGTACAATGGAATATCACTCAGCCATGAAATCAATGTCGTAAGGTTAGTAGCAGCATGATGAGTGGATTTAGGTACGACGATTCTAAGTGAAATAAGTCACACAGAAAAGGACACTTCTCATAAGGTATCACTGATAGAGGGAATGTAAAAACCATTACACTTGAACTGAATTACAAAACAGAACAGAGTCACACATGCAGAAAACACACTATGGCTGCTTAACGGGAAAGGTGAGGTGGGGTGATACATAAAACAAGGGTATCAAATTAGCTCAGATACCGTTCCATAAACCCAATATGTAATAGACAAGACCTACTCCTTGCTCAGAGAACTGGACTCAACACGCCCTATTCACCGCACAAGAATATATCTGACTAATAATAATCGTAAAACCTATGTATTGATATCTCTCTGTTAGTGTGTCAAGTGGGTGTAAAGCGGCATAAACACAGCAGTGAAAAGCAGCTAAACCCCATTATAAAAATAAATTACTTTGAAACACCCATGAAACAAAGACAGTGAAAGAGAGAGAAATTCTTACACAATGCGTTCAGGGGCTGTGATGCAACCTGGATTGACCATATCTAGACGCACAGCTGGATGAGACATAAGGGTGGACACTCTTGGGGCTGAGAGGTTTGGTGAGGTTGGGTGAGCAAACGCAGACCCTTTAAAGTAATACTGCGTGGTACCCATCGCATGGGTCCCAAATCTCCAGGTTCAAGGGCATCTTCCTACATCCAAAACATGCATGAGAAACCCAGAAGATGGTACACCGTGTGATGGGGAAAGGTTTCTAAAACGCACCTCATTTCTCATCTCCTTGTGCCCGGGTTCGCCATTCCAGCCGCTTTACTAGCAAGCTCCCTACTTGGAGCATCAGCACCTTTAACCTCCTGTTCCGTACAGGTTGCAATTTGTCCTGAGGATAAACGGGAAGACGTGGAACCAACGTGAGACTAGCTCTTGGTGTTGGGACAGGCACAGGTCACTCTATTTTCCCATCAGAAAGAAGAATTAACCACAGGCTCAGCCTGCCCCCCGGAACCAGAACAGGGCCTGAAGCCATTCTGCGATTTTGCGGCCAGCTCCCATAAAAACGAGTTGTAAAATGGAGGTTCAGGGCACTGCAATTCACAAACCTGCAGAGTTATAAATGATAACTCTCGTCCACAAATATATTGAGGGGAGGCAAAGAAGAGGATTTGAAATCAAGGCAGAATTGCAGGAAACAGATTTCAGGAGGTAGATACGAATCGCCTTTAAAGCACATGAAAAGCGGCAAAACGTTGACAATGATGCCCTTGGCCAAAAAGGGCGTATGCGTTTTTTCCTGAATATATTCAGGAAAAAACGCACACGCCCTTTTTGGCCAACCAAGCAACCTGGAAAGGCAAATCAGCGCTACAAAGAAGTCTCGCTTCCCATCGGTCAAAAGGGCCATGCTGAAAAAAGTGTCAAAACCAGAAATGCAGGACAGGCCATGGAGAAATGGGAGCCTTGCTACACTGATGGGCGGGATGTAAATTGCCAAGAGCCACTCTGGAGAAGTGTCCGGTGAGTCCTGAAACATCTGAAAAACACAGCTTAGAGAGCATAGGGCACTTCCACTCATGGGGGTATAAATTGGGAAAATTAAAAATCAGCAAGACACAAGCACCCCAAAGTTTAGGGCTGCTCTGTTGACCAGGACCTCCACTTCATTCCACCTTCAATATCCCAGGAAAGAGAAAAATGGATAAAGAAGTGGTGGTCCTTATGTACAGTGGAATATCACTCAGCCATGAAATCAATGTCATAAGGTTAGTAGCAGCATGATGAGTGGATTTAGGTACGACGATTCTAAGTGAAATAAGTCACACAGAAAAGGACACTTCTGATAAGGTATCACTGATAGAGGGAATGTAAAAACCGTTACACTTGAACTGAATTACAAAACAGAACAGAGTCACACATGCAGAAAACACACTATGGCTGCTTAACGGGAAAGGTGAGGTGGGGTGATACATAAAACAAGGGTATCAAATTAGCTCAGATACCATTCCATAAACCCAATATGTAATAGACAAGACCTACTCCTTGCTCAGAGAACTGGACTCAACACGCCCTATTCACCGCACAAGAATATATCTGACTACTAATAATCTTAAAACCTATGTATTGATATCTCTCTGTTAGTGTGTCAAGTGGGTGTAAAGCGGCATAAACACAGCAGTGAAAAGCAGCTAAACCGCATTATGAAAATAAATTACTTTTAAAAACCCATGAAACAAAGACAGTGAAAGAGAGAGAAATTCTTACACAATGCGTTCAGGGGCTGTGATACAACCTGGATTGACCATATCTAGACCCACAGCTGGATGAGACATAAGGGTGGACACTCTTGGGGCTGAGAGGTTTGGTGAGGTTGGGTGAGCAAACGCAGACCCTTTAAAGTAATACTGCGTGGTACCCATCGCATGGGTCCCAAATCTCCAGGTTCAAGGGCATCTTCCTACATCGAAAATATGCATGAGAAACCCAGAAGATGGTACACCGTGTGATGGGGAAAGGTTTCTAAAACGCACCTCATTTCTCATCTCCTTGTGCCCGGGTTCGCCATTCCAGCCGCTTTACTAGCAATCTCCCTACTTGGAGCATCAGCACCTTTAACCTCCTGTTCCGTACAGGTTGCAATTTTTCCTGAGGATGAACGGGAAGACGGGGAACCAATGAGAGACTGGCTCTTGGTGTTGCGACAGGCACAGGTCACTCTATTTTCCCATCTGGAAGAAGAATTAACCACAGGCTCAACCTGCCCCCCGGAACCAGAACTGGGCCTGAAGCCATCGTGCGCTTTTGCGACCAGCTCCCAAAAACGCGAGTTGTAAAATTGAGCTTCAGGGCACTGCAATTCACAAACCTGCAGAGCTATAAATGATAACTCTCGTCCACAAATATATTGAGGGAAGGCAAAGAAGAGGATTTGAAATCAAGGCAGAATTGCAGGAAACAGATTTCAGGAGGTAGATTCGAATCTCCTTTAAAGCACATGAAAAGCGGCAAAACGTTCACAATGATGCCCTTGGCCAAAAAGGGCGTATGCGTTTTTTCCTGAATATATTCAGGAAAAAACGCATACGCCCTTTTTGGCCAACCAAGCAACCTGGAAAGGCAAATCAGCGCTACAAAGAAGTCTCGCTTCCCATCGGTCAAAAGGGCCATGCTGAAAAAAGTGTCACAACCAGAAATGCAGGACAGGCCATGGAGAAATGGGAGCCTTGCTACACTGATGGGCGGGATGTAAATTGCCAACAGCCACTCTGGAGAAGTGTACGGTGAGTCCTGAAACATCTGAAAAACACAGCTTAGAGAGCATAGGGCACTTCCACTCATGGGGGTATAAATTGGGAAAATGAAAAATCAGCAAGACACAAGCACCCCAAAGTTTAGGGCTGCTCTGTTGACAAGGACCTCCACTTCATTCCACCTTAAATATCCCAGGAAAGAGAAAAATGGGTAAAGAAGTTGTGGTCCTTATGTACAATGGAATATCACTCAGCCATGAAATCAATGTCGTAAGGCTAGTAGCAGCATGATGAGTGGATTTAGGTACGACGATTCTAAGTGAAATAAGTCACACAGAAAAGGACACTTCTCATAAGGTATCACTGATCGAGGGAATGTAAAAACCGTTACACTTGAACTGAATTACAAAACAGAACAGAGTCACACATGCAGAAAACACACTATGGCTGCTTAACGGGAAAGGTGAGGTGGGGTGATACATAAAACAAGGGTTTCAAATTAGCTCAGATACCGTTCCATAAACCCAATATGTAATAGACAAGACCTACTCCTTGCTCAGAGAACTGGACTCAACACGCCCTATTCACCACACAAGAATATATCTGACTAGTAATAATCTTAAAACCTATGTATTGATATCTCTCTGTTAGTGTGTCAAGTGGGTATAAAGCGGCATAAACACAGCAGTGAAAAGCAGCTAAACCGCATTATGAAAATAAATTACTTTTAAAAACCCATGAAACAAAGACAGTGAAAGAGAGAGAAATTCTTACACAATGCGTTCATGGGCTGTGATGCAACCTGGATTGACCATATCTAGACCCACAGCTGGATGAGACATAAGGGTGGACACTCTTGGGGCTGAGAGGTTTGGTGAGGTTGGGTGAGCAAACGCAGACCCTTTAAAGTAATACTGCGTGGTACCCATCGCATGGGTCCCATATCTCCAGGTTCAAGGGCATCTTCCTACATCGAAAACATGAATGAGAAACCCAGAAGATGGTACACCGTGTGATGGGGAAAGGTTTCTAAAACGCACCTCATTTCTCATCTCCTTGTGCCCGGGTTCGCCATTCCAGCCGCTTTACTAGCAATCTCCCTACTTGGAGCATCAGCACCTTTAACCTCCTGTTCCGAACAGGTTGCAATTTTTCCTGAGGATGAACGGGAAGACGGGGAACCAATGAGAGACTGGCTCTTGGTGTTGGGACAGGCACAGGTCACTCTATTTTCCCATCAGGAAGAAGAATTAACCACAGGCTCAGCCTGCCCCGGGAACCAGAACTGGGCCTGAAGGCATCCTGCGATTTTGCGGCCAGCTCCCATAAAAACGAGTTGTAAAATGGAGGTTCAGGGCACTGCAATTCACAAACATGCAGAGTTATAAATGATAACTCTCGTCCACAAATATATTGAGGGAAGGCAAAGAAGAGGATTTGAAATCAAGGCAGAATTGCAGGAAACAGATTTCAGGAGGTAGATACGAATCGCCTTTAAAGCACATGAAAAGCGGCAAAACGTTGACAATGATGCCCTTGGCCAAAAAGGGCGTATGCGTTTTTTCCTGAATATATTCAGGAAAAAACGCATACGCCCTTTTTGGCCAACCAAGCAACCTGGAAAGGCAAATCAGCGCTACAAAGAAGTCTCGCTTCCCATCGGTCAAAAGGGCCATGCTGAAAAAAGTGTCAAAACCAGAAATGCAGGACAGGCCATGGAGAAATGGGAGCCTTGCTACACTGATGGGCGGGATGTAAATTGCCAAGAGCCACTCTGGAGAAGTGTCCGGTGAGTCCTGAAACATCTGAAAAACACAGCTTAGAGAGCATAGGGCACTTCCACTCATGGGGGTATAAATTGGGAAAATTAAAAATCAGCAAGACACAAGCACTCCAAAGTTTAGGGCTGCTCTGTTGACCAGGACCTCCACTTCATTCCATCTTAAATATCCCAGGAAAGAGAAAAATGGATAAAGAAGTTGTGGTCCTTATGTACAATGGAATATCACTCAGCCATGAAATCAATGTCGTAAGGTTAGTAGCAGCATGATGAGTGGATTTAGGTACGACGATTCTAAGTGAAATAAGTCACACAGAAAAGGACACTTCTCATAAGGTATCACTGATAGAGGGAATGTAAAAACCATTACACTTGAACTGAATTACAAAACAGAACAGAGTCACACATGCAGAAAACACACTATGGCTGCTTAACGGGAAAGGTGAGGTGGGGTGATACATAAAACAAGGGTATCAAATTAGCTCAGATACCGTTCCATAAACCCAATATGTAATAGACAAGACCTACTCCTTGCTCAGAGAACTGGACTCAACACGCCCTATTCACCGCACAAGAATATATCTGACTAATAATAATCGTAAAACCTATGTATTGATATCTCTCTGTTAGTGTGTCAAGTGGGTGTAAAGCGGCATAAACACAGCAGTGAAAAGCAGCTAAACCCCATTATAAAAATAAATTACTTTGAAACACCCATGAAACAAAGACAGTGAAAGAGAGAGAAATTCTTACACAATGCGTTCAGGGGCTGTGATGCAACCTGGATTGACCATATCTAGACGCACAGCTGGATGAGACATAAGGGTGGACACTCTTGGGGCTGAGAGGTTTGGTGAGGTTGGGTGAGCAAACGCAGACCCTTTAAAGTAATACTGCGTGGTACCCATCGCATGGGTCCCAAATCTCCAGGTTCAAGGGCATCTTCCTACATCCAAAACATGCATGAGAAACCCAGAAGATGGTACACCGTGTGATGGGGAAAGGTTTCTAAAACGCACCTCATTTCTCATCTCCTTGTGCCCGGGTTCGCCATTCCAGCCGCTTTACTAGCAAGCTCCCTACTTGGAGCATCAGCACCTTTAACCTCCTGTTCCGTACAGGTTGCAATTTGTCCTGAGGATAAACGGGAAGACGTGGAACCAACGTGAGACTAGCTCTTGGTGTTGGGACAGGCACAGGTCACTCTATTTTCCCATCAGAAAGAAGAATTAACCACAGGCTCAGCCTGCCCCCCGGAACCAGAACAGGGCCTGAAGCCATTCTGCGATTTTGCGGCCAGCTCCCATAAAAACGAGTTGTAAAATGGAGGTTCAGGGCACTGCAATTCACAAACCTGCAGAGTTATAAATGATAACTCTCGTCCACAAATATATTGAGGGGAGGCAAAGAAGAGGATTTGAAATCAAGGCAGAATTGCAGGAAACAGATTTCAGGAGGTAGATACGAATCGCCTTTAAAGCACATGAAAAGCGGCAAAACGTTGACAATGATGCCCTTGGCCAAAAAGGGCGTATGCGTTTTTTCCTGAATATATTCAGGAAAAAACGCACACGCCCTTTTTGGCCAACCAAGCAACCTGGAAAGGCAAATCAGCGCTACAAAGAAGTCTCGCTTCCCATCGGTCAAAAGGGCCATGCTGAAAAAAGTGTCACAACCAGAAATGCAGGACAGGCCATGGAGAAATGGGAGCCTTGCTACACTGATGGGCGGGATGTAAATTGCCAACAGCCACTCTGGAGAAGTGTACGGTGAGTCCTGAAACATCTGAAAAACACAGCTTAGAGAGCATAGGGCACTTCCACTCATCGGGGTATAAATTGGGAAAATGAAAAATCAGCAAGACACAAGCACCCCAAAGTTTAGGGCTGCTCTGTTGACAAGGACCTCCACTTCATTCCACCTTAAATATCCCAGGAAAGAGAAAAATGGGTAAAGAAGTTGTGGTCCTTATGTACAATGGAATATCACTCAGCCATGAAATCAATGTCGTAAGGCTAGTAGCAGCATGATGAGTGGATTTAGGTACGACGATTCTAAGTGAAATAAGTCACACAGAAAAGGACACTTCTCATAAGGTATCACTGATCGAGGGAATGTAAAAACCGTTACACTTGAACTGAATTACAAAACAGAACAGAGTCACACATGCAGAAAACACACTATGGCTGCTTAACGGGAAAGGTGAGGTGGGGTGATACATAAAACAAGGGTTTCAAATTAGCTCAGATACCGTTCCATAAACCCAATATGTAATAGACAAGACCTACTCCTTGCTCAGAGAACTGGACTCAACACGCCCTATTCACCACACAAGAATATATCTGACTAGTAATAATCTTAAAACCTATGTATTGATATCTCTCTGTTAGTGTGTCAAGTGGGTATAAAGCGGCATAAACACAGCAGTGAAAAGCAGCTAAACCGCATTATGAAAATAAATTACTTTTAAAAACCCATGAAACAAAGACAGTGAAAGAGAGAGAAATTCTTACACAATGCGTTCATGGGCTGTGATGCAACCTGGATTGACCATATCTAGACCCACAGCTGGATGAGACATAAGGGTGGACACTCTTGGGGCTGAGAGGTTTGGTGAGGTTGGGTGAGCAAACGCAGACCCTTTAAAGTAATACTGCGTGGTACCCATCGCATGGGTCCCATATCTCCAGGTTCAAGGGCATCTTCCTACATCGAAAACATGAATGAGAAACCCAGAAGATGGTACACCGTGTGATGGGGAAAGGTTTCTAAAACGCACCTCATTTCTCATCTCCTTGTGCCCGGGTTCGCCATTCCAGCCGCTTTACTAGCAATCTCCCTACTTGGAGCATCAGCACCTTTAACCTCCTGTTCCGAACAGGTTGCAATTTTTCCTGAGGATGAACGGGAAGACGGGGAACCAATGAGAGACTGGCTCTTGGTGTTGGGACAGGCACAGGTCACTCTATTTTCCCATCAGGAAGAAGAATTAACCACAGGCTCAGCCTGCCCCGGGAACCAGAACTGGGCCTGAAGGCATCCTGCGCTTTTGCGGCCAGCTCCCAAAAACGCGAGGTGTAAAATCGAGCTTCAGGGCAGTCCAATTCACAAACCTGCAGAGTTATAAATGATAACTCTCGTCCACAAATATATTGAGGGAAGGCAAAGAAGAGGATTTGAATTCAAGGCAGAATTGCAGGAAACAGATTTCAGGAGGTAGATTCGAATCTCCTTTAAAGCACATGAAAAGCGGCAAAACGTTGACAATGATGCCCTTGGCCAAAAAGGGCGTATGCGTTTTTTCCTGAATATATTCAGGAAAAAACGCATACGCCCTTTTTGGCCAACCAAGCAACCTGGAAAGGCAAATCAGTGCTACAAAGAAGTCTCGCTTCCCATCGGTCAAAAGGGCCATGCTGAAAAAAGTGTCAAAACCAGAAATGCAGGACAGGCCATGGAGAAATGGGAGCCTTGCTACACTGATGGGCGGGATGTAAATTGCCAACAGCCACTCTGGAGAAGTGTACGGTGAGTCCTGAAACATCTAAAAAACACAGCTTAGAGAGCATAGGGCACTTCCACTCATGGGGGTATAAATTGGGAAAATGAAAAATCAGCAAGACACAAGCACCCCAAAGTTTAGGGCTGCTCTGTTGACAAGGACCTCCACTTCATTCCACCTTAAATATCCCAGGAAAGAGAAAAATGGGTAAAGAAGTTGTGGTCCTTATGTACAATGGAATATCACTCAGCCATGAAATCAATGTCATAAGGCTAGTAGCAGCATGATGAGTGGATTTAGGTACGACGATTCTAAGTGAAATAATTCACACAGAAAAGGACACTTCTGATAAGGTATCACTGATAGAGGGAATGTAAAAACCGTTACACTTGAACTGAATTACAAAACAGAACAGAGTCACACATGCAGAAAACACACTATGGCTGTTTAACGGGAAAGGTGAGGTGGGGTGATACATAAAACAAGGGTTTCAAATTAGCTCAGATACCATTCCATAAACCCAATATGTAATAGACAAGACCTACTCCTTGCCCAGAGAACTGGACTCAACACGCCCTATTCACCGCACAAGAATATATCTGACTACTAATAATCTTAAAACCTATGTATTGATATCTCTCTGTTAGTGTGTCAAGTGGGTGTAAAGCGGCATAAACACAGCAGTGAAAAGCAGCTAAACCGCATTATGAAAATAAATTACTTTTAAAAACCCATGAAACAAAGACAGTGAAAGAGAGAGAAATTCTTACACAATGCGTTCAGGGGCTGTGATACAACCTGGATTGACCATATCTAGACCCACAGCTGGATGAGACATAAGGGTGGACACTCTTGGGGCTGAGAGGTTTGGTGAGGTGGGTGAGCAAACGCAGACCCTTTAAAGTAATACTGCGTGGTACCCATCGCATGGGTCCCAAATCTCCAGGTTCAAGGGCATCTTCCTACATCGAAAATATGCATGAGAAACCCAGAAGATGGTCCACCGTGTGATGGGGAAAGGTTTCTAAAACGCACCTCATTTCTCATCTCCTTGTGCCCGGGTTCGCCATTCCAGCCGCTTTACTAGCAATCTCCCTACTTGGAGCATCAGCACCTTTAACCTCCTGTTCCGTACAGGTTGCAATTTTTCCTGAGGATGAACGGGAAGACGGGGAACCAATGAGAGACTGGCTCTTGGTGTTGGGACAGGCACAGGTCACTCTATTTTCCCATCTGGAAGAAGAATTAACCACAGGCTCAACCTGCCCCCCGGAACCAGAACTGGGCCTGAAGCCATCCTGCGCTTTTGCGACCAGCTCCCAAAAACGCGAGTTGTAAAATTGAGCTTCAGGGCACTGCAATTCACAAACCTGCAGAGTTATAAATGATAACTCTCGTCCACAAATATATTGAGGGAAGGCAAAGAAGAGGATTTGAAATCAAGGCAGAATTGCAGGAAACAGATTTCAGGAGGTAGATTCGAATCTCCTTTAAAGCACATGAAAAGCGGCAAAACGTTGACAATGATGCCCTTGGCCAAAAAGGGCGTATGCGTTTTTTCCTGAATATATTCAGGAAAAAACGCATACGCCCTTTTTGGCCAACCAAGCAACCTGGAAAGGCAAATCAGCGCTACAAAGAAGTCTCGCTTCCCATCGGTCAAAAGGGCCATGCTGAAAAAAGTGTCAAAACCAGAAATGCAGGACAGGCCACGGAGAAATGGGAGCCTTGCTACACTGATGGGCGGGATGTAAATTGCCAACAGCCACTCTGGAGAAGTGTACGGTGAGTCCTGAAACATCTAAAAAACACAGCTTAGAGAGCATAGGGCACTTCCACTCATGGGGGTATAAATTGGGAAAATTAAAAATCAGCAAGACACAAGCACCCCAAAGTTTAGGGCTGCTCTGTTGACAAGGACCTCCACTTCATTCCACCTTAAATATCCCAGGAAAGAGAAAAATGGGTAAAGAAGTTGTGGTCCTTATGTACAATGGAATATCACTCAGCCATGAAATCAATGTCATAAGGCTAGTAGCAACATGATGAGTGGATTTAGGTACGACGATTCTAAGTGAAATAAGTCACACAGAAAAGGACACTTCTCATAAGGTATCACTGATAGAGGGAATGTAAAAACCGTTACACTTGAACTGAATTACAAAACAGAACAGAGTCACACATGCAGAAAACACACTATGGCTGTTTAACGGGAAAGGTGAGGTGGGGTGATACATAAAACAAGGGTTTCAAATTAGCTCAGATACCGTTCCATAAACCCAATATGTAATAGACAAGACCTACTCCTTGCTCAGAGAACTGGACTCAACATGCCCTATTCACCGCACAAGAATATATCTGACTACTAATAATCTTAAAACCTATGTATTGATATCTCTCTGTTAGTGTGTCAAGTGGGTGTAAAGCGGCATAAACACAGCAGTGAAAAGCAGCTAAACCGCATTATGAAAATAAATTACTTTTAAAAACCCATGAAACAAAGACAGTGAAAGAGAGAGAAATTCTTACACAATGCGTTCATGGGCTGTGATGCAACCTGGATTGACCATATCTAGACCCACAGCTGGATGAGACATAAGGGTGGACACTCTTGGGGCTGAGAGGTTTGGTGAGGTTGGGTGAGCAAACGCAGACCCTTTAAAGTAATACTGCGTGGTACCCATCGCATGGGTCCCATATCTCCAGGTTCAAGGGCATCTTCCTACATCGAAAACATGAATGAGAAACCCAGAAGATGGTACACCGTGTGATGGGGAAAGGTTTCTAAAACGCACCTCATTTCTCATCTCCTTGTGCCCGGGTTCGCCATTCCAGCCGCTTTACTAGCAATCTCCCTACTTGGAGCATCAGCACCTTTAACCTCCTGTTCCGAACAGGTTGCAATTTTTCCTGAGGATGAACGGGAAGACGGGGAACCAATGAGAGACTGGCTCTTGGTGTTGGGACAGGCACAGGTCACTCTATTTTCCCATCAGGAAGAAGAATTAACCACAGGCTCAGCCTGCCCCGGGAACCAGAACTGGGCCTGAAGGCATCCTGCGATTTTGCGGCCAGCTCCCATAAAAACGAGTTGTAAAATGGAGGTTCAGGGCACTGCAATTCACAAACATGCAGAGTTATAAATGATAACTCTCGTCCACAAATATATTGAGGGAAGGCAAAGAAGAGGATTTGAAATCAAGGCAGAATTGCAGGAAACAGATTTCAGGAGGTAGATACGAATCGCCTTTAAAGCACATGAAAAGCGGCAAAACGTTGACAATGATGCCCTTGGCCAAAAAGGGCGTATGCGTTTTTTCCTGAATATATTCAGGAAAAAACGCATACGCCCTTTTTGGCCAACCAAGCAACCTGGAAAGGCAAATCAGCGCTACAAAGAAGTCTCGCTTCCCATCGGTCAAAAGGGCCATGCTGAAAAAAGTGTCAAAACCAGAAATGCAGGACAGGCCATGGAGAAATGGGAGCCTTGCTACACTGATGGGCGGGATGTAAATTGCCAAGAGCCACTCTGGAGAAGTGTCCGGTGAGTCCTGAAACATCTGAAAAACACAGCTTAGAGAGCATAGGGCACTTCCACTCATGGGGGTATAAATTGGGAAAATTAAAAATCAGCAAGACACAAGCACTCCAAAGTTTAGGGCTGCTCTGTTGACCAGGACCTCCACTTCATTCCATCTTAAATATCCCAGGAAAGAGAAAAATGGATAAAGAAGTTGTGGTCCTTATGTACAATGGAATATCACTCAGCCATGAAATCAATGTCGTAAGGTTAGTAGCAGCATGATGAGTGGATTTAGGTACGACGATTCTAAGTGAAATAAGTCACACAGAAAAGGACACTTCTCATAAGGTATCACTGATAGAGGGAATGTAAAAACCATTACACTTGAACTGAATTACAAAACAGAACAGAGTCACACATGCAGAAAACACACTATGGCTGCTTAACGGGAAAGGTGAGGTGGGGTGATACATAAAACAAGGGTATCAAATTAGCTCAGATACCGTTCCATAAACCCAATATGTAATAGACAAGACCTACTCCTTGCTCAGAGAACTGGACTCAACACGCCCTATTCACCGCACAAGAATATATCTGACTAATAATAATCGTAAAACCTATGTATTGATATCTCTCTGTTAGTGTGTCAAGTGGGTGTAAAGCGGCATAAACACAGCAGTGAAAAGCAGCTAAACCCCATTATAAAAATAAATTACTTTGAAACACCCATGAAACAAAGACAGTGAAAGAGAGAGAAATTCTTACACAATGCGTTCAGGGGCTGTGATGCAACCTGGATTGACCATATCTAGACGCACAGCTGGATGAGACATAAGGGTGGACACTCTTGGGGCTGAGAGGTTTGGTGAGGTTGGGTGAGCAAACGCAGACCCTTTAAAGTAATACTGCGTGGTACCCATCGCATGGGTCCCAAATCTCCAGGTTCAAGGGCATCTTCCTACATCCAAAACATGCATGAGAAACCCAGAAGATGGTACACCGTGTGATGGGGAAAGGTTTCTAAAACGCACCTCATTTCTCATCTCCTTGTGCCCGGGTTCGCCATTCCAGCCGCTTTACTAGCAAGCTCCCTACTTGGAGCATCAGCACCTTTAACCTCCTGTTCCGTACAGGTTGCAATTTGTCCTGAGGATAAACGGGAAGACGTGGAACCAACGTGAGACTAGCTCTTGGTGTTGGGACAGGCACAGGTCACTCTATTTTCCCATCAGAAAGAAGAATTAACCACAGGCTCAGCCTGCCCCCCGGAACCAGAACAGGGCCTGAAGCCATTCTGCGATTTTGCGGCCAGCTCCCATAAAAACGAGTTGTAAAATGGAGGTTCAGGGCACTGCAATTCACAAACCTGCAGAGTTATAAATGATAACTCTCGTCCACAAATATATTGAGGGGAGGCAAAGAAGAGGATTTGAAATCAAGGCAGAATTGCAGGAAACAGATTTCAGGAGGTAGATACGAATCGCCTTTAAAGCACATGAAAAGCGGCAAAACGTTGACAATGATGCCCTTGGCCAAAAAGGGCGTATGCGTTTTTTCCTGAATATATTCAGGAAAAAACGCACACGCCCTTTTTGGCCAACCAAGCAACCTGGAAAGGCAAATCAGCGCTACAAAGAAGTCTCGCTTCCCATCGGTCAAAAGGGCCATGCTGAAAAAAGTGTCAAAACCAGAAATGCAGGACAGGCCATGGAGAAATGGGAGCCTTGCTACACTGATGGGCGGGATGTAAATTGCCAAGAGCCACTCTGGAGAAGTGTCCGGTGAGTCCTGAAACATCTGAAAAACACAGCTTAGAGAGCATAGGGCACTTCCACTCATGGGGGTATAAATTGGGAAAATTAAAAATCAGCAAGACACAAGCACCCCAAAGTTTAGGGCTGCTCTGTTGACCAGGACCTCCACTTCATTCCACCTTCAATATCCCAGGAAAGAGAAAAATGGATAAAGAAGTGGTGGTCCTTATGTACAGTGGAATATCACTCAGCCATGAAATCAATGTCATAAGGTTAGTAGCAGCATGATGAGTGGATTTAGGTACGACGATTCTAAGTGAAATAAGTCACACAGAAAAGGACACTTCTGATAAGGTATCACTGATAGAGGGAATGTAAAAACCGTTACACTTGAACTGAATTACAAAACAGAACAGAGTCACACATGCAGAAAACACACTATGGCTGCTTAACGGGAAAGGTGAGGTGGGGTGATACATAAAACAAGGGTATCAAATTAGCTCAGATACCATTCCATAAACCCAATATGTAATAGACAAGACCTACTCCTTGCTCAGAGAACTGGACTCAACACGCCCTATTCACCGCACAAGAATATATCTGACTACTAATAATCTTAAAACCTATGTATTGATATCTCTCTGTTAGTGTGTCAAGTGGGTGTAAAGCGGCATAAACACAGCAGTGAAAAGCAGCTAAACCGCATTATGAAAATAAATTACTTTTAAAAACCCATGAAACAAAGACAGTGAAAGAGAGAGAAATTCTTACACAATGCGTTCAGGGGCTGTGATACAACCTGGATTGACCATATCTAGACCCACAGCTGGATGAGACATAAGGGTGGACACTCTTGGGGCTGAGAGGTTTGGTGAGGTTGGGTGAGCAAACGCAGACCCTTTAAAGTAATACTGCGTGGTACCCATCGCATGGGTCCCAAATCTCCAGGTTCAAGGGCATCTTCCTACATCGAAAATATGCATGAGAAACCCAGAAGATGGTACACCGTGTGATGGGGAAAGGTTTCTAAAACGCACCTCATTTCTCATCTCCTTGTGCCCGGGTTCGCCATTCCAGCCGCTTTACTAGCAATCTCCCTACTTGGAGCATCAGCACCTTTAACCTCCTGTTCCGTACAGGTTGCAATTTTTCCTGAGGATGAACGGGAAGACGGGGAACCAATGAGAGACTGGCTCTTGGTGTTGCGACAGGCACAGGTCACTCTATTTTCCCATCTGGAAGAAGAATTAACCACAGGCTCAACCTGCCCCCCGGAACCAGAACTGGGCCTGAAGCCATCGTGCGCTTTTGCGACCAGCTCCCAAAAACGCGAGTTGTAAAATTGAGCTTCAGGGCACTGCAATTCACAAACCTGCAGAGCTATAAATGATAACTCTCGTCCACAAATATATTGAGGGAAGGCAAAGAAGAGGATTTGAAATCAAGGCAGAATTGCAGGAAACAGATTTCAGGAGGTAGATTCGAATCTCCTTTAAAGCACATGAAAAGCGGCAAAACGTTCACAATGATGCCCTTGGCCAAAAAGGGCGTATGCGTTTTTTCCTGAATATATTCAGGAAAAAACGCATACGCCCTTTTTGGCCAACCAAGCAACCTGGAAAGGCAAATCAGCGCTACAAAGAAGTCTCGCTTCCCATCGGTCAAAAGGGCCATGCTGAAAAAAGTGTCACAACCAGAAATGCAGGACAGGCCATGGAGAAATGGGAGCCTTGCTACACTGATGGGCGGGATGTAAATTGCCAACAGCCACTCTGGAGAAGTGTACGGTGAGTCCTGAAACATCTGAAAAACACAGCTTAGAGAGCATAGGGCACTTCCACTCATGGGGGTATAAATTGGGAAAATGAAAAATCAGCAAGACACAAGCACCCCAAAGTTTAGGGCTGCTCTGTTGACAAGGACCTCCACTTCATTCCACCTTAAATATCCCAGGAAAGAGAAAAATGGGTAAAGAAGTTGTGGTCCTTATGTACAATGGAATATCACTCAGCCATGAAATCAATGTCGTAAGGCTAGTAGCAGCATGATGAGTGGATTTAGGTACGACGATTCTAAGTGAAATAAGTCACACAGAAAAGGACACTTCTCATAAGGTATCACTGATCGAGGGAATGTAAAAACCGTTACACTTGAACTGAATTACAAAACAGAACAGAGTCACACATGCAGAAAACACACTATGGCTGCTTAACGGGAAAGGTGAGGTGGGGTGATACATAAAACAAGGGTTTCAAATTAGCTCAGATACCGTTCCATAAACCCAATATGTAATAGACAAGACCTACTCCTTGCTCAGAGAACTGGACTCAACACGCCCTATTCACCACACAAGAATATATCTGACTAGTAATAATCTTAAAACCTATGTATTGATATCTCTCTGTTAGTGTGTCAAGTGGGTATAAAGCGGCATAAACACAGCAGTGAAAAGCAGCTAAACCGCATTATGAAAATAAATTACTTTTAAAAACCCATGAAACAAAGACAGTGAAAGAGAGAGAAATTCTTACACAATGCGTTCATGGGCTGTGATGCAACCTGGATTGACCATATCTAGACCCACAGCTGGATGAGACATAAGGGTGGACACTCTTGGGGCTGAGAGGTTTGGTGAGGTTGGGTGAGCAAACGCAGACCCTTTAAAGTAATACTGCGTGGTACCCATCGCATGGGTCCCATATCTCCAGGTTCAAGGGCATCTTCCTACATCCAAAACATGCATGAGAAACCCAGAAGATGGTACACCGTGTGATGGGGAAAGGTTTCTAAAACGCACCTCATTTCTCATCTCCTTGTGCCCGGGTTCGCCATTCCAGCCGCTTTACTAGCAATCTCCCTACTTGGAGCATCAGCACCTTTAACCTCCTGTTCCGAACAGGTTGCAATTTTTCCTGAGGATGAACGGGAAGACGGGGAACCAATGAGAGACTGGCTCTTGGTGTTGGGACAGGCACAGGTCACTCTATTTTCCCATCAGGAAGAAGAATTAACCACAGGCTCAGCCTGCCCCGGGAACCAGAACTGGGCCTGAAGGCATCCTGCGCTTTTGCGGCCAGCTCCCAAAAACGCGAGGTGTAAAATCGAGCTTCAGGGCAGTCCAATTCACAAACCTGCAGAGTTATAAATGATAACTCTCGTCCACAAATATATTGAGGGAAGGCAAAGAAGAGGATTTGAATTCAAGGCAGAATTGCAGGAAACAGATTTCAGGAGGTAGATTCGAATCTCCTTTAAAGCACATGAAAAGCGGCAAAACGTTGACAATGATGCCCTTGGCCAAAAAGGGCGTATGCGTTTTTTCCTGAATATATTCAGGAAAAAACGCATACGCCCTTTTTGGCCAACCAAGCAACCTGGAAAGGCAAATCAGTGCTACAAAGAAGTCTCGCTTCCCATCGGTCAAAAGGGCCATGCTGAAAAAAGTGTCAAAACCAGAAATGCAGGACAGGCCATGGAGAAATGGGAGCCTTGCTACACTGATGGGCGGGATGTAAATTGCCAACAGCCACTCTGGAGAAGTGTACGGTGAGTCCTGAAACATCTAAAAAACACAGCTTAGAGAGCATAGGGCACTTCCACTCATGGGGGTATAAATTGGGAAAATGAAAAATCAGCAAGACACAAGCACCCCAAAGTTTAGGGCTGCTCTGTTGACAAGGACCTCCACTTCATTCCACCTTAAATATCCCAGGAAAGAGAAAAATGGGTAAAGAAGTTGTGGTCCTTATGTACAATGGAATATCACTCAGCCATGAAATCAATGTCATAAGGCTAGTAGCAGCATGATGAGTGGATTTAGGTACGACGATTCTAAGTGAAATAATTCACACAGAAAAGGACACTTCTGATAAGGTATCACTGATAGAGGGAATGTAAAAACCGTTACACTTGAACTGAATTACAAAACAGAACAGAGTCACACATGCAGAAAACACACTATGGCTGTTTAACGGGAAAGGTGAGGTGGGGTGATACATAAAACAAGGGTTTCAAATTAGCTCAGATACCATTCCATAAACCCAATATGTAATAGACAAGACCTACTCCTTGCCCAGAGAACTGGACTCAACACGCCCTATTCACCGCACAAGAATATATCTGACTACTAATAATCTTAAAACCTATGTATTGATATCTCTCTGTTAGTGTGTCAAGTGGGTGTAAAGCGGCATAAACACAGCAGTGAAAAGCAGCTAAACCGCATTATGAAAATAAATTACTTTTAAAAACCCATGAAACAAAGACAGTGAAAGAGAGAGAAATTCTTACACAATGCGTTCAGGGGCTGTGATACAACCTGGATTGACCATATCTAGACCCACAGCTGGATGAGACATAAGGGTGGACACTCTTGGGGCTGAGAGGTTTGGTGAGGTGGGTGAGCAAACGCAGACCCTTTAAAGTA
This sequence comes from Balaenoptera borealis, assembly GCF_965194805.1. NCBI lineage: Eukaryota > Metazoa > Chordata > Mammalia > Artiodactyla > Balaenopteridae > Balaenoptera > Balaenoptera borealis. The sequence continues at coordinate 63,717 of NW_028123187.1, forward strand.
ATACTGCGTGGTACCCATCGCATGGGTCCCAAATCTCCAGGTTCAAGGGCATCTTCCTACATCGAAAATATGCATGAGAAACCCAGAAGATGGTACACCGTGTGATGGGGAAAGGTTTCTAAAACGCACCTCATTTCTCATCTCCTTGTGCCCGGGTTCGCCATTCCAGCCGCTTTACTAGCAATCTCCCTACTTGGAGCATCAGCACCTTTAACCTCCTGTTCCGTACAGGTTGCAATTTTTCCTGAGGATGAACGGGAAGACGGGGAACCAATGAGAGACTGGCTCTTGGTGTTGGGACAGGCACAGGTCACTCTATTTTCCCATCTGGAAGAAGAATTAACCACAGGCTCAACCTGCCCCCCGGAACCAGAACTGGGCCTGAAGCCATCCTGCGCTTTTGCGACCAGCTCCCAAAAACGCGAGTTGTAAAATTGAGCTTCAGGGCACTGCAATTCACAAACCTGCAGAGTTATAAATGATAACTCTCGTCCACAAATATATTGAGGGAAGGCAAAGAAGAGGATTTGAAATCAAGGCAGAATTGCAGGAAACAGATTTCAGGAGGTAGATTCGAATCTCCTTTAAAGCACATGAAAAGCGGCAAAACGTTGACAATGATGCCCTTGGCCAAAAAGGGCGTATGCGTTTTTTCCTGAATATATTCAGGAAAAAACGCATACGCCCTTTTTGGCCAACCAAGCAACCTGGAAAGGCAAATCAGCGCTACAAAGAAGTCTCGCTTCCCATCGGTCAAAAGGGCCATGCTGAAAAAAGTGTCAAAACCAGAAATGCAGGACAGGCCACGGAGAAATGGGAGCCTTGCTACACTGATGGGCGGGATGTAAATTGCCAACAGCCACTCTGGAGAAGTGTACGGTGAGTCCTGAAACATCTAAAAAACACAGCTTAGAGAGCATAGGGCACTTCCACTCATGGGGGTATAAATTGGGAAAATTAAAAATCAGCAAGACACAAGCACCCCAAAGTTTAGGGCTGCTCTGTTGACAAGGACCTCCACTTCATTCCACCTTAAATATCCCAGGAAAGAGAAAAATGGGTAAAGAAGTTGTGGTCCTTATGTACAATGGAATATCACTCAGCCATGAAATCAATGTCATAAGGCTAGTAGCAACATGATGAGTGGATTTAGGTACGACGATTCTAAGTGAAATAAGTCACACAGAAAAGGACACTTCTCATAAGGTATCACTGATAGAGGGAATGTAAAAACCGTTACACTTGAACTGAATTACAAAACAGAACAGAGTCACACATGCAGAAAACACACTATGGCTGTTTAACGGGAAAGGTGAGGTGGGGTGATACATAAAACAAGGGTTTCAAATTAGCTCAGATACCGTTCCATAAACCCAATATGTAATAGACAAGACCTACTCCTTGCTCAGAGAACTGGACTCAACATGCCCTATTCACCGCACAAGAATATATCTGACTACTAATAATCTTAAAACCTATGTATTGATATCTCTCTGTTAGTGTGTCAAGTGGGTGTAAAGCGGCATAAACACAGCAGTGAAAAGCAGCTAAACCGCATTATGAAAATAAATTACTTTTAAAAACCCATGAAACAAAGACAGTGAAAGAGAGAGAAATTCTTACACAATGCGTTCATGGGCTGTGATGCAACCTGGATTGACCATATCTAGACCCACAGCTGGATGAGACATAAGGGTGGACACTCTTGGGGCTGAGAGGTTTGGTGAGGTTGGGTGAGCAAACGCAGACCCTTTAAAGTAATACTGCGTGGTACCCATCGCATGGGTCCCAAATCTCCAGGTTCAAGGGCATCTTCCTACATCGAAAACATGCATGAGAAACCCAGAAGATGGTCCACCGTGTGATGGGGAAAGGTTTCTAAAACGCACCTCATTTCTCATCTCCTTGTGCCCGGGTTCGCCATTCCAGCCGCTTTACTAGCAATCTCCCTACTTGGAGCATCAGCACCTTTAACCTCCTGTTCCGTACAGGTTGCAATTTGTCCTGAGGATGAACAGGAAGACGGGGAACCAATGAGAGACTAGCTCTTGGTGTTTGGACAGGCACAGGTCACTCTATTTTCCCATCAGGAAGAAGAATTAACCACAGGCTCAACCTGCCCCCCGGAACCAGAACAGGGCCTGAAGCCATCCTGCGCTTTTGCGACCAGCTCCCAAAAACGCGAGTTGTAAAATTGAGCTTCAGGGCACTGCAATTCACAAACCTGCAGAGCTATAAATGATAACTCTCGTCCACAAATATATTGAGGGAAGGCAAAGAAGAGGATTTGAAATCAAGGCAGAATTGCAGGAAACAGATTTCAGGAGGTAGATTCGAATCTCCTTTAAAGCACATGAAAAGCGGCAAAACGTTGACAATGATGCCCTTGGCCAAAAAGGGCGTATGCGTTTTTTCCTGAATATATTCAGGAAAAAACGCATACGCCCTTTTTGGCCAACCAAGCAACCTGGAAAGGCAAATCAGCGCTACAAAGAAGTCTCGCTTCCCATCGGTCAAAAGGGCCATGCTGAAAAAAGTGTCAAAACCAGAAATGCAGGACAGGCCATGGAGAAATGGGAGCCTTGCTACACTGATGGGCGGGATGTAAATTGCCAACAGCCACTCTGGAGAAGTGTACGGTGAGTCCTGAAACATCTAAAAAACACAGCTTAGAGAGCATAGGGCACTTCCACTCATGGGGGTATAAATTGGGAAAATGAAAAATCAGCAAGACACAAGCACCCCAAAGTTTAGGGCTGCTCTGTTGACAAGGACCTCCACTTCATTCCACCTTAAATATCCCAGGAAAGAGAAAAATGGGTAAAGAAGTTGTGGTCCTTATGTACAATGGAATATCACTCAGCCATGAAATCAATGTCATAAGGCTAGTAGCAGCATGATGAGTGGATTTAGGTACGACGATTCTAAGTGAAATAAGTCACACAGAAAAGGACACTTCTCATAAGGTATCACTGATCGAGGGAATGTAAAAACCGTTACACTTGAACTGAATTACAAAACAGAACAGAGTCACACATGCAGAAAACACACTATGGCTGCTTAACGGGAAAGGTGAGGTGGGGTGATACATAAAACAAGGGTTTCAAATTAGCTCAGATACCGTTCCATAAACCCAATATGTAATAGACAAGACCTACTCCTTGCTCAGAGAACTGGACTCAACACGCCCTATTCACCGCACAAGAATATATCTGACTAGTAATAATCTTAAAACCTATGTATTGATATCTCTCTGTTAGTGTGTCAAGTGTGTATAAAGCGGCATAAACACAGCAGTGAAAAGCAGCTAAACCACATTATGAAAATAAATTACTTTTAAAAACCCATGAAACAAAGACAGTGAAAGAGAGAGAAATTCTTACACAATGCGTTCAGGGGCTGTGATACAACCTGGATTGACCATATCTAGACCCACAGTTGGATGAGACATAAGGGTGGACACTCTTGGGGCTGAGAGGTTTGGTTAGGTTGGGTGAGCAAATGCAGACCCTTTAAAGTAATACTGCGTGGTACCCATCGCATGGGTCCCAAATCTCCAGGTTCAAGGGCATCTTCCTACATCGAAAACATGCATGAGAAACCCAGAAGATGGTACACCGTGTGATGGGGAAAGGTTTCTAAAACGCACCTCATTTCTCATCTCCTTTGCCCGGGTTCGCCATTCCAGCCGCTTTACTAGCAATCTCCCTACTTGGAGCATCAGCACCTTTAACCTCCTGTTCCGTACAGGTTGCAATTTTTCCTGAGGATGAACGGGAAGACGGGGAACCAATGAGAGACTGGCTCTTGGTGTTGGGACAGGCACAGGTCACTCTATTTTCCCATCTGGAAGAAGAATTAACCACAGGCTCAACCTGCCCCCCGGAACCAGAACTGGGCCTGAAGCCATCCTGCGCTTTTGCGACCAGCTCCCAAAAACGCGAGTTGTAAAATTGAGCTTCAGGGCACTGCAATTCACAAACCTGCAGAGTTTTAAATGATAACTCTCGTCCACAAATATATTGAGGGAAGGCAAAGAAGAGGATTTGAAATCAAGGCAGAATTGCAGGAAACAGATTTCAGGAGGTAGATTCGAATCTCCTTTAAAGCACATGAAAAGCGGCAAAACGTTGACAATGATGCCCTTGGCCAAAAAGGGCGTATGCGTTTTTTCCTGAATATATTCAGGAAAAAACGCATACGCCCTTTATGGCCAACCAAGCAACCTGGAAAGGCAAATCAGCGCTACAAAGAAGTCTCGCTTCCCATCGGTCAAAAGGGCCATGCTGAAAAAAGTGTCAAAACCAGAAATGCAGGACAGGCCATGGAGAAATGGGAGCCTTGCTACACTGATGGGCGGGATGTAAATTGCCAACAGCCACTCTGGAGAAGTGTACGGTGAGTCCTGAAACATCTAAAAAACACAGCTTAGAGAGCATAGGGCACTTCCACTCATGGGGGTATAAATTGGGAAAATGAAAAATCAGCAAGACACAAGCACCCCAAAGTTTAGGGCTGCTCTGTTGACAAGGACCTCCACTTCATTCCACCTTAAATATCCCAGGAAAGAGAAAAATGGGTAAAGAAGTTGTGGTCCTTATGTACAATGGAATATCACTCAGCCATGAAATCAATGTCATAAGGCTAGTAGCAGCATGATGAGTGGATTTAGGTACGACGATTCTAAGTGAAATAAGTCACACAAAAAAGGACACTTCTCATAAGGTATCACTGATAGAGGGAATGTAAAAACCGTTACACTTGAACTGAATTACAAAACAGAACAGAGTCACACATGCAGAAAACACACTATGGCTGCTTAACGGGAAAGGTGAGGTGGGGTGATACATAAAACAAGGGTTTCAAATTAGCTCAGATACCGTTCCATAAACCCAATATGTAATAGACAAGACCTACTCCTTGCTCAGAGAACTGGACTCAACACGCCCTATTCACCGCACAAGAATATATCTGACTAGTAATAATCTTAAAACCTATGTATTGATATCTCTCTGTTAGTGTGTCAAGTGTGTATAAAGCGGCATAAACACAGCAGTGAAAAGCAGCTAAACCACATTATGAAAATAAATTACTTTTAAAAACCCATGAAACAAAGACAGTGAAAGAGAGAGAAATTCTTACACAATGCGTTCAGGGGCTGTGATACAACCTGGATTGACCATATCTAGACCCATAGCTGGATGAGACATAAGGGTGGACACTCTTGGGGCTGAGAGGTTTGGTGAGGTTGGGTGAGCAAACGCAGACCCTTTAAAGTAATACTGCGTGGTACCCATCGCATGGGTCCCAAATCTCCAGGTTCAAGGGCATCTTCCTACATCGAAAACATGCATGAGAAACCCAGAAGATGGTACACCGTGTGATGGGGAAAGGTTTCTAAAACGCACCTCATTTCTCATCTCCTTTGCCCGGGTTCGCCATTCCAGCCGCTTTACTAGCAATCTCCCTACTTGGAGCATCAGCACCTTTAACCTCCTGTTCCGTACAGGTTGCAATTTTTCCTGAGGATGAACGGGAAGACGGGGAACCAATGAGAGACTGGCTCTTGGTGTTGGGACAGGCACAGGTCACTCTATTTTCCCATCTGGAAGAAGAATTAACCACAGGCTCAACCTGCCCCCCGGAACCAGAACTGGGCCTGAAGCCATCCTGCGCTTTTGCGACCAGCTCCCAAAAACGCGAGTTGTAAAATTGAGCTTCAGGGCACTGCAATTCACAAACCTGCAGAGTTTTAAATGATAACTCTCGTCCACAAATATATTGAGGGAAGGCAAAGAAGAGGATTTGAAATCAAGGCAGAATTGCAGGAAACAGATTTCAGGAGGTAGATTCGAATCTCCTTTAAAGCACATGAAAAGCGGCAAAACGTTGACAATGATGCCCTTGGCCAAAAAGGGCGTATGCGTTTTTTCCTGAATATATTCAGGAAAAAACGCATACGCCCTTTTTGGCCAACCAAGCAACCTGGAAAGGCAAATCAGCGCTACAAAGAAGTCTCGCTTCCCATCGGTCAAAAGGGCCATGCTGAAAAAAGTGTCAAAACCAGAAATGCAGGACAGGCCATGGAGAAATGGGAGCCTTGCTACACTGATGGGCGGGATGTAAATTGCCAACAGCCACTCTGGAGAAGTGTACGGTGAGTCCTGAAACATCTAAAAAACACAGCTTAGAGAGCATAGGGCACTTCCACTCATGGGGGTATAAATTAGGAAAATAAAAAATCAGCAAGACACAAGCACCCCAAAGTTTAGGGCTGCTCTGTTGACAAGGACCTCCACTTCATTCCACCTTAAATATCCCAGGAAAGAGAAAAATGGGTAAAGAAGTTGTGGTCCTTATGTACAATGGAATATCACTCAGCCATGAAATCAATGTCATAAGGCTAGGAGCAGCATGATGAGTGGATTTAGGTACGACGATTCTAAGTGAAATAAGTCACACACAAAAGTACACTTCTCATAAGGTATCACTGATAGAGGGAATGTAAAAACCGTTACACTTGAACTGAATTACAAAACAGAACAGAGTCACACATGCAGAAAACACACTATGGCTGTTTAACGGGAAAGGTGAGGTGGGGTGATACATAAAACAAGGGTTTCAAATTAGCTCAGATACCGTTCCATAAACCCAATATGTAATAGACAAGACCTACTCCTTGCTCAGAGAACTGGACTCAACACGCCCTATTCACCGCACAAGAATATATCTGACTACTAATAATCTTAAAACCTATGTATTGATATCTCTCTGTTAGTGTGTCAAGTGGGTGTAAAGCGGCATAAACACAGCAGTGAAAAGCAGCTAAACCGCATTATGAAAATAAATTACTTTTAAAAACCCATGAAACAAAGACAGTGAAAGAGAGAGAAATTCTTACACAATGCGTTCAGGGGCTGTGATGCAACCTGGATTGACCATATCTAGACCCACAGCTGGATGAGACCTAAGGGTGGACACTCTTGGGGCTGAGAGGTTTGGTGAGGTTGGGTGAGCAAACGCAGACCCTTTAAAGTAATACTGCGTGGTACCCATCGCATGGGTCCCAAATCTCCAGGTTCAAGGGCATCTTCCTACATCGAAAACATGCATGAGAAACCCAGAAGATGGTCCACCGTGTGATGGGGAAAGGTTTCTAAAACGCACCTCATTTCTCATCTCCTTGTGCCCGGGTTCGCCATTCCAGCCGCTTTACTAGCAATCTCCCTACTTGGAGCATCAGCACCTTTAACCTCCTGTTCCGTACAGGTTGCAATTTGTCCTGAGGATGAACAGGAAGACGGGGAACCAATGAGAGACTAGCTCTTGGTGTTTGGACAGGCACAGGTCACTCTATTTTCCCATCAGGAAGAAGAATTAACCACAGGCTCAACCTGCCCCCCGGAACCAGAACTGGGCCTGAAGCCATCCTGCGCTTTTGCGACCAGCTCCCAAAACGCGAGTTGTAAAATTGAGCTTCAGGGCACTGCAATTCACAAACCTGCAGAGCTATAAATGATAACTCTCGTCCACAAATATATTGAGGGAAGGCAAAGAAGAGGATTTGAAATTAAGGCAGAATTGCAGGAAACAGATTTCAGGAGGTAGATTCGAATCTCCTTTAAAGCACATGAAAAGCGGCAAAACGTTGACAATGATGCCCTTGGCCAAAAAGGGCGTATGCGTTTTTTCCTGAATATATTCAGGAAAAAACGCATACGCCCTTTTTGGCCAACCAAGCAACCTGGAAAGGCAAATCAGCGCTACAAAGAAGTCTCGCTTCCCATTGGTCAAAAGGGCCATGCTGAAAAAAGTGTCAAAACCAGAAATGCAGGACAGGCCATGGAGAAATGGGAGCCTTGCTACACTGATGGGCGGGATGTAAATTGCCAACAGCCACTCTGGAGAAGTGTACGGTGAGTCCTGAAACATCTAAAAAACACAGCTTAGAGAGCATAGGGCACTTCCACTCATGGGGGTATAAATTAGGAAAATAAAAAATCAGCAAGACACAAGCACCCCAAAGTTTAGGGCTGCTCTGTTGACAAGGACCTCCACTTCATTCCACCTTAAATATCCCAGGAAAGAGAAAAATGGGTAAAGAAGTTGTGGTCCTTATGTACAATGGAATATCACTCAGCCATGAGATCAATGTCATAAGGCTAGGAGCAGCATGATGAGTGGATTTAGGTACGACGATTCTAAGTGAAATAAGTCACACAGAAAAGGACACTTCTCATAAGGTATCACTGATAGAGGGAATGTAAAAACCGTTACACTTGAACTGAATTACAAAACAGAACAGAGTCACACATGCAGAAAACACACTATGGCTGCTTAACGGGAAAGGTGAGGTGGGGTGATACATAAAACAAGGGTTTCAAATTAGCTCAGATACCGTTCCATAAACCCAATATGTAATAGACAAGACCTACTCCTTGCTCAGAGAACTGGACTCAACACGCCCTATTCACCGCACAAGAATATATCTGACTACTAATAATCTTAAAACCTATGTATTGATATCTCTCTGTTAGTGTGTCAAGTGGGTGTAAAGCGGCATAAACACAGCAGTGAAAAGCAGCTAAACCGCATTATGAAAATAAATTACTTTTAAAAACCCATGAAACAAAGACAGTGAAAGAGAGAGAAATTCTTACACAATGCGTTCAGGGGCTGTGATGCAACCTGGATTGACCATATCTAGACCCACAGCTGGATGAGACCTAAGGGTGGACACTCTTGGGGCTGAGAGGTTTGGTGAGGTTGGGTGAGCAAACGCAGACCCTTTAAAGTAATACTGCGTGGTACCCATCGCATGGGTCCCAAATCTCCAGGTTCAAGGGCATCTTCCTACATCGAAAACATGCATGAGAAACCCAGAAGATGGTACACCGTGTGATGGGGAAAGGTTTCTAAAACGCACCTCATTTCTCATCTCCTTGTGCCCGGGTTCGCCATCCCAGCCGCTTTACTAGCAATATCCCTAATTGGAGCATCAGCACCTTTAACCTCCTGTTCCGTACAGGTTGCAATTTTTCCTGAGGATGAACGGGAAGACGGGGAACCAATGAGAGACTGGCTGTTGGTGTTGGGAAAGGCACAGGTCACTCTATTTTCCCATCAGGAAGAAGAATTAACCACAGGCTCAGCCTGCCCCCCGGAACCAGAACTGGGCCTGAAGCCATCCTGGGCTTTTGCGACCAGCTCCCAAAACGCGAGTTGTAAAATTGAGCTTCAGGGCAGTGCAATTCACAAACCTGCAGAGCTATAAATGATAACTCTCGTCCACAAATATATTGAGGGAAGGCAAAGAAGAGGATTTGAAATCAAGGCAGAATTGCAGGAAACAGATTTCAGGAGGTAGATTCGAATCTCCTTTAAAGCACATGAAAAGCGGCAAAACGTTGACAATGATGCCCTTGGCCAAAAAGGGCGTATGCGTTTTTTCCTGAATATATTCAGGAAAAAACGCATACGCCCTTTTTGGCCAACCAAGCAACCTGGAAAGGCAAATCAGCGCTACAAAGAAGTCTCGCTTCCCATCGGTCAAAAGGGCCATGCTGAAAAAAGTGTCAAAACCAGAAAGGCAGGACAGGCCATGGAGAAATGGGAGCCTTGCTACACTGATGGGCGGGATGTAAATTGCCAAAAGCCACTCTGCAGAAGTGTACGGTGAGTCCTGAAACATCTAAAAAACATAGCTTAGAGAGCATAGGGCACTTCCACTCATGGGGGTATAAATTGGGAAAATGAAAAATCAGCAAGACACAAGCACCCCAAAGTTTAGGGCTGCTCTGTTGACAAGGACCTCCACTTCATTCCACCTTAAATATCCCAGGAAAGAGAAAAATGGGTAAAGAAGTTGTGGTCCTTATGTACAATGGAAAATCACTCAGCCATGAAATCAATGTCATAAGGCTAGGAGCAGCATGATGAGTGGATTTAGGTACGACGATTCTAAGTGAAATAAGTCACACAGAAAAGGACACTTCTCATAAGGTATCACTGATAGAGGGAATGTAAAAACCGTTACACTTGAACTGAATTACAAAACAGAACAGAGTCACACATGCAGAAAACACACTATGGCTGCTTAACGGGAAAGGTGAGGTGGGGTGATACATAAAACAAGGGTTTCAAATTAGCTCAGATACCGTTCCATAAACCCAATATGTAATAGACAAGACCTACTCCTTGCTCAGAGAACTGGACTCAACACGCCCTATTCACCGCACAAGAATATATCTGACTACTAATAATCTTAAAACCTATGTATTGATATCTCTCTGTTAGTGTGTCAAGTGGGTGTAAAGCGGCATAAACACAGCAGTGAAAAGCAGCTAAACCGCATTATGAAAATAAATTACTTTTAAAAACCCATGAAACAAAGACAGTGAAAGAGAGAGAAATTCTTACACAATGCGTTCAGGGGCTGTGATGCAACCTGGATTGACCATATCTAGACCCACAGCTGGATGAGACCTAAGGGTGGACACTCTTGGGGCTGAGAGGTTTGGTGAGGTTGGGTGAGCAAACGCAGACCCTTTAAAGTAATACTGCGTGGTACCCATCGCATGGGTCCCAAATCTCCAGGTTCAAGGGCATCTTCCTACATCGAAAACATGCATGAGAAACCCAGAAGATGGTACACCGTGTGATGGGGAAAGGTTTCTAAAACGCACCTCATTTCTCATCTCCTTGTGCCCGGGTTCGCCATCCCAGCCGCTTTACTAGCAATCTCCCTAATTGGAGCATCAGCACCTTTAACCTCCTGTTCCGTACAGGTTGCAATTTTTCCTGAGGATGAACGGGAAGACGGGGAACCAATGAGAGACTGGCTGTTGGTGTTGGGAAAGGCACAGGTCACTCTATTTTCCCATCAGGAAGAAGAATTAACCACAGGCTCAGCCTGCCCCCCGGAACCAGAACTGGGCCTGAAGCCATCCTGGGCTTTTGCGACCAGCTCCCAAAACGCGAGTTGTAAAATTGAGCTTCAGGGCAGTGCAATTCACAAACCTGCAGAGCTATAAATGATAACTCTCGTCCACAAATATATTGAGGGAAGGCAAAGAAGAGGATTTGAAATCAAGGCAGAATTGCAGGAAACAGATTTCAGGAGGTAGATTCGAATCTCCTTTAAAGCACATGAAAAGCGGCAAAACGTTGACAATGATGCCCTTGGCCAAAAAGGGCGTATGCGTTTTTTCCTGAATATATTCAGGAAAAAACGCATACGCCCTTTTTGGCCAACCAAGCAACCTGGAAAGGCAAATCAGCGCTACAAAGAAGTCTCGCTTCCCATCGGTCAAAAGGGCCATGCTGAAAAAAGTGTCAAAACCAGAAAGGCAGGACAGGCCATGGAGAAATGGGAGCCTTGCTACACTGATGGGCGGGATGTAAATTGCCAAAAGCCACTCTGCAGAAGTGTACGGTGAGTCGTGAAACATCTAAAAAACATAGCTTAGAGAGCATAGGGCACTTCCACTCATGGGGGTATAAATTGGGAAAATGAAAAATCAGCAAGACACAAGCACCCCAAAGTTTAGGGCTGCTCTGTTGACAAGGACCTCCACTTCATTCCACCTTAAATATCCCAGGAAAGAGAAAAATGGGTAAAGAAGTTGTGGTCCTTATGTACAATGGAAAATCACTCAGCCATGAAATCAATGTCATAAGGCTAGGAGCAGCATGATGAGTGGATTTAGGTACGACGATTCTAAGTGAAATAAGTCACACACAAAAGGACACTTCTCATAAGGTATCACTGATAGAGGGAATGTAAAAACCGTTACACTTGAACTGAATTACAAAACAGAACAGAGTCACACATGCAGAAAACACACTATGGCTGCTTAACGGGAAAGGTGAGGTGGGGTGATACATAAAACAAGGGTTTCAAATTAGCTCAGATACCGTTCCATAAACCCAATATGTAATAGACAAGACCTACTCCTTGCTCAGAGAACTGGACTCAACACGCCCTATTCACCGCACAAGAATATATCTGAGTAGTAATAATCTTAAAACCTATGTATTGATATCTCTCTCTTAGTGTGTCAAGTGGGTATAAAGCGGCATAAACACAGCAGTGAAAAGCAGCTAAACCACATTATGAAAATAAATTACTTTTAAAAACCCATGAAACAAAGACAGTGAAAGAGAGAGAAATTCTTACACAATGCGTTCAGGGGCTGTGATACAACCTGGATTGACCATATCTAGACCCACAGCTGGATGAGACCTAAGGGTGGACACTCTTGGGGCTGAGAGGTTTGGTGAGGTTGGGTGAGCAAACGCAGACCCTTTAAAGTAATACTGCGTTGTACCCATCGCATGGGTCCCAAATCTCCAGGTTCAAGGGCATCTTCCTACATCGAAAACATGCATGAGAAACCCAGAAGATGGTACACCGTGTGATGGGGAAAGGTTTCTAAAACGCACCTCATTTCTCATCTCCTTGTGCCCGGGTTCGCCATCCCAGCCGCTTTACTAGCAATCTCCCTACTTGGAGCATCAGCACCTTTAACCTCCTGTTCCGTACAGGTTGCAATTTTTCCTGAGGATGAACAGGAAGACGGGGAACCAATGAGAGACTGGCTGTTGGTGTTGGGACAGGCACAGGTCACTCTATTTTCCCATCAGGAAGAAGAATTAACCACAGGCTCAGCCTGCCCCCCGGAACCAGAACAGGGCCGGAAGCCATCCTGCGCTTTTGCGGCCAGCTCCCAAAAACGCGAGGTGTAAAATCGAGCTTCATGGCACTGCAATTCACAAACCTGCAGAGTTATAAATGATAACTCTCGTCCACAAATATATTGAGGGAAGGCAAAGAAGAGGATTTGAAATCAAGGCAGAATTGCAGGAAACAGATTTCAGGAGGTAGATTCGAATCTCCTTTAAAGCACATGAAAAGCGGCAAAACGTTGACAATGATGCCCTTGGCCAAAAAGGGCGTATGCGTTTTTTCCTGAATATATTCAGGAAAAAACGCATACGCCCTTTTTGGCCAACCAAGCAACCTGGAAAGGCAAATCAGCGCTACAAAGAAGTCTCGCTTCCCATCGGTCAAATGGGCCATGCTGAAAAAAGTGTCAAAACCAGAAATACAGGACAGGCCATGGAGAAATGGGAGCCTTGCTACACTGATGGGCGGGATGTAAATTGCCAACAGCCACTCTGGAGAAGTGTACGGTGAGTCCTGAAACATCTAAAAAACACAGCTTAGAGAGCATAGGGCACTTCCACTCATGGGGGTATAAATTGGGAAAATTAAAAATCAGCAAGACACAAGCACCCCAAAGTTTAGGGCTGCTCTGTTGACAAGGACCTCCACTTCATTCCACCTTAAATATCCCAGGAAAGAGAAAAATGGGTAAAGAAGTTCTGGTCCTTATGTACAATGGAATATCACACAGCCATGAAATCAATGTCATAAGGCTAGTAGCAGCATGATGAGTAGATTTAGGTACGACGATTCTAAGTGAAATAAGTCACACAGAAAAGGACACTTCTCATAAGGTATCACTGATAGAGGGAATGTAAAAACCATTACACTTGAACTGAATTACAAAACAGAACAGAGTCACACCTGCAGAAAACACACTATGGCTGTTTAACGGGAAAGGTGAGGTGGGGTGATACATAAAACAAGGGTTTCAAATTAGCTCAGATACCGTTCCATAAACCCAATATGTAATAGACAAGACCTACTCTTTGCTCAGAGAACTGGACTCAACACGCCCTATTCACCGCACAAGAATATATCTGACTAGTAATAATCTTAAAACCTATGTATTGATATCTCTCTGTTAGTGTGTCAAGTGGGTGTAAAGCGGCATAAACACAGCAGTGAAAAGCAGCGAAACCCCATTATGAAAATAAATTACTTTTAAATACCCATGAAACAAAGACAGTGAAAGAGAGAGAAATTCTTACACAATGCGTTCAGGGGCTGTGATGCAACCTGGATTGACCATATCTAGACCCACAGCTGGATGAGACCTAAGGGTGGACACTCTTGGGGCTGAGAGGTTTGGTGAGGTTGGGTGAGCAAACGCAGACCCTTTAAAGTAATACTGCGTGGTACCCATCGCATGGGTCCCAAATCTCCAGGTTCAAGGGCATCTTCCTACATCGAAAACATGCATGAGAAACCCAGAAGATGGTCCACCGTGTGATGGGGAAAGGTTTCTAAAATGCACCTCATTTCTCATCTCCTTGTGCCCGGGTTCGCCATTCCAGCCGCTTTACTAGCAATCTCCCTACTTGGAGCATCAGCACCTTTAACCTCCTGTTCCGTACAGGTTGCAATTTGTCCTGAGGATGAACAGGAAGACGGGGAACCAATGAGAGACTAGCTCTTGGTGTTTGGACAGGCACAGGTCACTCTATTTTCCCATCAGGAAGAAGAATTAACCACAGGCTCAACCTGCCCCCCGGAACCAGAACTGGGCCTGAAGCCATCCTGCGCTTTTGCGACCAGCTCCCAAAACGCGAGTTGTAAAATTGAGCTTCAGGGCACTGCAATTCACAAACCTGCAGAGCTATAAATGATAACTCTCGTCCACAAATATATTGAGGGAAGGCAAAGAAGAGGATTTGAAATCAAGGCAGAATTGCAGGAAACAGATTTCAGGAGGTAGATTCGAATCTCCTTTAAAGCACATGAAAAGCGGCAAAACGTTGACAATGATGCCCTTGGCCAAAAAGGGCGTATGCGTTTTTTCCTAATTATATTCAGGAAAAAACGCATACGCCCTTTTTGGCCAACCAAGCAACCTGGAAAGGCAAATCAGCGCTACAAAGAAGTCTCGCTTCCCATTGGTCAAAAGGGCCATGCTGAAAAAAGTGTCAAAACCAGAAATGCAGGACAGGCCATGGAGAAATGGGAGCCTTGCTACACTGATGGGCGGGATGTAAATTGCCAACAGCCACTCTGGAGAAGTGTACGGTGAGTCCTGAAACATCTAAAAAACACAGCTTAGAGAGCATAGGGCACTTCCACTCATGGGGGTATAAATTGGGAAAATGAAAAATCAGCAAGACACAAGCACCCCAAAGTTTAGGGCTGCTCTGTTGACAAGGACCTCCACTTCATTCCACCTTAAATATCCCAGGAAAGAGAAAAATGGGTAAAGAAGTTGTGGTCCTTATGTACAATGGAAAATCACTCAGCCATGAAATCAATGTCATAAGGCTAGTAGCAGCATGATGAGTGGATTTAGGTACGACGATTCTAAGTGAAATAAGTCACACACAAAAGGACACTTCTCATAAGGTATCACTGATAGAGGGAATGTAAAAACCGTTACACTTGAACTGAATTACAAAACAGAACAGAGTCACACATGCAGAAAACACACTATGGCTGCTTAACGGGAAAGGTGAGGTGGGGTGATACATAAAACAAGGGTTTCAAATTAGCTCAGATACCGTTCCATAAACCCAATATGTAATAGACAAGACCTACTCCTTGCTCAGAGAACTGGACTCAACACGCCCTATTCACCGCACAAGAATATATCTGACTAGTAATAATCTTAAAACCTATGTATTGATATCTCTCTGTTAGTGTGTCAAGTGGGTATAAAGCGGCATAAACACAGCAGTGAAAAGCAGCTAAACCCCATTATGAAAATAAATTACTTTTAAAAACCCATGAAACAAAGACAGTGAAAGAGAGAGAAATTCTTACACAATGCGTTCAGGGGCTGTGATACAACCTGGATTGACCATATCTAGACCCACAGCTGGATGAGACCTAAGGGTGGACACTCTCGGGGCTGAGAGGTTTGGTGAGGTTGGGTGAGCAAACGCAGACCCTTTAAAGTAATACTGCGTTGTACCCATCGCATGGGTCCCAAATCTCCAGGTTCAAGGGCATCTTCCTACATCGAAAACATGCATGAGAAACCCAGAAGATGGTACACCGTGTGATGGGGAAAGGTTTCTAAAACGCACCTCATTTCTCATCTCCTTGTGCCCGGGTTCGCCATCCCAGCCGCTTTACTAGCAATCTCCCTACTTGGAGCATCAGCACCTTTAACCTCCTGTTCCGTACAGGTTGCAATTTTTCCTGAGGATGAACAGGAAGACGGGGAACCAATGAGAGACTGGCTGTTGGTGTTGGGACAGGCACAGGTCACTCTATTTTCCCATCAGGAAGAAGAATTAACCACAGGCTCAGCCTGCCCCCCGGAACCAGAACAGGGCCGGAAGCCATCCTGCGCTTTTGCGGCCAGCTCCCAAAAACGCGAGGTGTAAAATCGAGCTTCATGGCACTGCAATTCACAAACCTGCAGAGTTATAAATGATAACTCTCGTCCACAAATATATTGAGGGAAGGCAAAGAAGAGGATTTGAAATCAAGGCAGAATTGCAGGAAACAGATTTCAGGAGGTAGATTCGAATCTCCTTTAAAGCACATGAAAAGCGGCAAAACGTTGACAATGATGCCCTTGGCCAAAAAGGGCGTATGCGTTTTTTCCTGAATATATTCAGGAAAAAACGCATACGCCCTTTTTGGCCAACCAAGCAACCTGGAAAGGCAAATCAGCGCTACAAAGAAGTCTCGCTTCCCTTCGGTCAAATGGGCCATGCTGAAAAAAGTGTCAAAACCAGAAATACAGGACAGGCCATGGAGAAATGGGAGCCTTGCTACACTGATGGGCGGGATGTAAATTGCCAACAGCCACTCTGGAGAAGTGTACGGTGAGTCCTGAAACATCTAAAAAACACAGCTTAGAGAGCATAGGGCACTTCCACTCATGGGGGTATAAATTGGGAAAATTAAAAATCAGCAAGACACAAGCACCCCAAAGTTGAGGGCTGCTCTGTTGACAAGGACCTCCACTTCATTCCACCTTAAATATCCCAGGAAAGAGAAAAATGGGTAAAGAAGTTCTGGTCCTTATGTACAATGGAATATCACACAGCCATGAAATCAATGTCATAAGGCAAATAGCAGCATGATGAGTAGATTTAGGTACGACGATTCTAAGTGAAATAAGTCACACACAAAATGACACTTCTCATAAGGTATCACTGATAGAGGGAATGTAAAAACCATTACACTTGAAATGAATTACAAAACAGAACAGAGTCACACCTGCAGAAAACACACTATGGCTGTTTAACGGGAAAGGTGAGGTGGGGTGATACATAAAACAAGGGTTTCAAATTAGCTCAGATACCGTTCCATAAACCCAATATGTAATAGACAAGACCTACTCTTTGCTCAGAGAACTGGACTCAACACGCCCTATTCACCGCACAAGAATATATCTGACTAGTAATAATCTTAAAACCTATGTATTGATATCTCTCTCTTAGTGTGTCAAGTGGGTGTAAAGCGGCATAAACACAGCAGTGAAAAGCAGCTAAACCGCATTATGAAAATAAATTACTTTTAAAAACCCATGAAACAAAGACAGTGAAAGAGAGAGAAATTCTTACACAATGCGTTCAGGGGCTGTGATGCAACCTGGATTGACCATATCTAGACCCACAGCTGGATGAGACCTAAGGGTGGACACTCTTGGGGCTGAGAGGTTTGGTGAGGTTGGGTGAGCAAACGCAGACCCTTTAAAGTAATACTGCGTGGTACCCATCGCATGGGTCCCAAATCTCCAGGTTCAAGGGCATCTTCCTACATCGAAAACATGCATGAGAAACCCAGAAGATGGTCCACCGTGTGATGGGGAAAGGTTTCTAAAATGCACCTCATTTCTCATCTCCTTGTGCCCGGGTTCGCCATTCCAGCCGCTTTACTAGCAATCTCCCTACTTGGAGCATCAGCACCTTTAACCTCCTGTTCCGTACAGGTTGCAATTTGTCCTGAGGATGAACAGGAAGACGGGGAACCAATGAGAGACTAGCTCTTGGTGTTTGGACAGGCACAGGTCACTCTATTTTCCCATCAGGAAGAAGAATTAACCACAGGCTCAACCTGCCCCCCGGAACCAGAACTGGGCCTGAAGCCATCCTGCGCTTTTGCGACCAGCTCCCAAAACGCGAGTTGTAAAATTGAGCTTCAGGGCACTGCAATTCACAAACCTGCAGAGCTATAAATGATAACTCTCGTCCACAAATATATTGAGGGAAGGCAAAGAAGAGGATTTGAAATCAAGGCAGAATTGCAGGAAACAGATTTCAGGAGGTAGATTCGAATCTCCTTTAAAGCACATGAAAAGCGGCAAAACGTTGACAATGATGCCCTTGGCCAAAAAGGGCGTATGCGTTTTTTCCTGAATATATTCAGGAAAAAACGCATACGCCCTTTTTGGCCAACCAAGCAACCTGCAAAGGCAAATCAGCGCTACAAAGAAGTCTCGCTTCCCATCGGTCAAAAGGGCCATGCTGAAAAAAGTGTCAAAACCAGAAATGCAGGACAGGCCATGGAGAAATGGGAGCCTTGCTACACTGATGGGCGGGATGTAAATTGCCAACAGCCACTCTGGAGAAGTGTACGGTGAGTCCTGAAATATCTAAAAAACACAGCTTAGAGAGCATAGGGCACTTCCACTCATGGGGGTATAAATTAGGAAAATGAAAAATCAGCAAGACACAAGCACCCCAAAGTTTAGGGCTGCTCTGTTGACAAGGACCTCCACTTCATTCCACCTTAAATATCCCAGGAAAGAGAAAAATGGATAAAGAAGTTGTGGTCCTTATGTACAATGGAATATCACTCAGCCATGAAATCAATGTCATAAGGCTAGGAGCAGCATGATGAGTGGATTTAGGTACGACGATTCTAAGTGAAATAAGTCACACAGAAAAGGACACTTCTCATAAGGTATCACTGATAGAGGGAATGTAAAAACCGTTACACTTGAACTGAACTACAAAACAGAACAGAGTCACACATGCAGAAAACACACTATGGCTGCTTAACGGGAAAGGTGAGGTGGGGTGATACATAAAACAAGGGTTTCAAATTAGCTCAGATACCGTTCCATAAACCCAATATGTAATAGACAAGACCTACTGCTTGCTCAGAGAACTGGACTCAACACGCCCTATTCACCGCACAAGAATATATCTGACTAGTAATAATCGTGAAGCCTATGTATTGATATCTCTCTGTTAGTGTGTCAAGTGGGTGTAAAGCGGCATAAACACAGCAGTGAAAAGCAGCTAAACCGCATTATGAAAATAAATTACTTTTAAAAACCCATGAAACAAAGACAGTGAAAGAGAGAGAAATTCTTACACAATGCGTTCAGGGGCTGTGATGCAACCTGGATTGACCATATCTAGACCCACAGCTGGATGAGACCTAAGGGTGGACACTCTTGGGGCTGAGAGGTTTGGTGAGGTTGGGTGAGCAAACGCAGACCCTTTAAAGTAATACTGCGTTGTACCCATCGCATGGGTCCCAAATCTCCAGGTTCAAGGGCATCTTCCTACATCGAAAACATGCATGAGAAACCCAGAAGATGGTACACCGTGTGATGGGGAAAGGTTTCTAAAACGCACCTCATTTCTCATCTCCTTGTGCCCGGGTTCGCCATCCCAGCCGCTTTACTAGCAATCTCCCTACTTGGAGCATCAGCACCTTTAACCTCCTGTTCCGTACAGGTTGCAATTTTTCCTGAGGATGAACAGGAAGACGGGGAACCAATGAGAGACTGGCTGTTGGTGTTGGGACAGGCACAGGTCACTCTATTTTCCCATCAGGAAGAAGAATTAACCACAGGCTCAGCCTGCCCCCCGGAACCAGAACAGGGCCGGAAGCCATCCTGCGCTTTTGCGGCCAGCTCCCAAAAACGCGAGGTGTAAAATCGAGCTTCATGGCACTGCAATTCACAAACCTGCAGAGTTATAAATGATAACTCTCGTCCACAAATATATTGAGGGAAGGCAAAGAAGAGGATTTGAAATCAAGGCAGAATTGCAGGAAACAGATTTCAGGAGGTAGATTCGAATCTCCTTTAAAGCACATGAAAAGCGGCAAAACGTTGACAATGATGCCCTTGGCCAAAAAGGGCGTATGCGTTTTTTCCTGAATATATTCAGGAAAAAACGCATACGCCCTTTTTGGCCAACCAAGCAACCTGGAAAGGCAAATCAGCGCTACAAAGAAGTCTCGCTTCCCATCGGTCAAATGGGCCATGCTGAAAAAAGTGTCAAAACCAGAAATACAGGACAGGCCATGGAGAAATGGGAGCCTTGCTACACTGATGGGCGGGATGTAAATTGCCAACAGCCACTCTGGAGAAGTGTACGGTGAGTCCTGAAACATCTAAAAAACACAGCTTAGAGAGCATAGGGCACTTCCACTCATGGGGGTATAAATTGGGAAAATTAAAAATCAGCAAGACACAAGCACCCCAAAGTTTAGGGCTGCTCTGTTGACAAGGACCTCCACTTCATTCCACCTTAAATATCCCAGGAAAGAGAAAAATGGGTAAAGAAGTTCTGGTCCTTATGTACAATGGAATATCACACAGCCATGAAATCAATGTCATAAGGCTAGTAGCAGCATGATGAGTAGATTTAGGTACGACGATTCTAAGTGAAATAAGTCACACACAAAAGGACACTTCTCATAAGGTATCACTGATAGAGGGAATGTAAAAACCATTACACTTGAACTGAATTACAAAACAGAACAGAGTCACACCTGCAGAAAACACACTATGGCTGTTTAACGGGAAAGGTGAGGTGGGGTGATACATAAAACAAGGGTTTCAAATTAGCTCAGATACCGTTCCATAAACCCAATATGTAATAGACAAGACCTACTCTTTGCTCAGAGAACTGGACTCAACACGCCCTATTCACCGCACAAGAATATATCTGACTAGTAATAATCTTAAAACCTATGTATTGATATCTCTCTGTTAGTGTGTCAAGTGGGTGTAAAGCGGCATAAACACAGCAGTGAAAAGCAGCTAAACCGCATTATGAAAATAAATTACTTTTAAAAACCCATGAAACAAAGACAGTGAAAGAGAGAGAAATTCTTACACAATGCGTTCAGGGGCTGTGATGCAACCTGGATTGACCATATCTAGACCCACAGCTGGATGAGACCTAAGGGTGGACACTCTTGGGGCTGAGAGGTTTGGTGAGGTTGGGTGAGCAAACGCAGACCCTTTAAAGTAATACTGCGTGGTACCCATCGCATGGGTCCCAAATCTCCAGGTTCAAGGGCATCTTCCTACATCGAAAACATGCATGAGAAACCCAGAAGATGGTCCACCGTGTGATGGGGAAAGGTTTCTAAAACGCACCTCATTTCTCATCTCCTTGTGTCCGGGTTCGCCATTCCAGCCGCTTTACTAGCAATCTCCCTACTTGGAGCATCAGCACCTTTAACCTCCTGTTCCGTACAGGTTGCAATTTGTCCTGAGGATGAACAGGAAGACGGGGAACCAATGAGAGACTAGCTCTTGGTGTTTGGACAGGCACAGGTCACTCTATTTTCCCATCAGGAAGAAGAATTAACCACAGGCTCAACCTGCCCCCCGGAACCAGAACTGGGCCTGAAGCCATCCTGCGCTTTTGCGACCAGCTCCCAAAACGCGAGTTGTAAAATTGAGCTTCAGGGCACTGCAATTCACAAACCTGCAGAGCTATAAATGATAACTCTCGTCCACAAATATATTGAGGGAAGGCAAAGAAGAGGATTTGAAATCAAGGCAGAATTGCAGGAAACAGATTTCAGGAGGTAGATTCGAATCTCCTTTAAAGCACATGAAAAGCGGCAAAACGTTGACAATGATGCCCTTGGCCAAAAAGGGCGTATGCGTTTTTTCCTGAATATATTCAGGAAAAAACGCATACGCCCTTTTTGGCCAACCAAGCAACCTGCAAAGGCAAATCAGCGCTACAAAGAAGTCTCGCTTCCCATCGGTCAAAAGGGCCATGCTGAAAAAAGTGTCAAAACCAGAAATGCAGGACAGGCCATGGAGAAATGGGAGCCTTGCTACACTGATGGGCGGGATGTAAATTGCCAACAGCCACTCTGGAGAAGTGTACGGTGAGTCCTGAAATATCTAAAAAACACAGCTTAGAGAGCATAGGGCACTTCCACTCATGGGGGTATAAATTAGGAAAATGAAAAATCAGCAAGACACAAGCACCCCAAAGTTTAGGGCTGCTCTGTTGACAAGGACCTCCACTTCATTCCACCTTAAATATCCCAGGAAAGAGAAAAATGGGTAAAGAAGTTGTGGTCCTTATGTACAATGGAATATCACTCAGCCATGAAATCAATGTCATAAGGCTAGGAGCAGCATGATGAGTGGATTTAGGTACGACGATTCTAAGTGAAATAAGTCACACAGAAAAGGACACTTCTCATAAGGTATCACTGATAGAGGGAATGTAAAAACCGTTACACTTGAACTGAATTACAAAACAGAACAGAGTCACACATGCAGAAAACACACTATGGCTGCTTAACGGGAAAGGTGAGGTGGGGTGATACATAAAACAAGGGTTTCAAATTAGCTCAGATACCGTTCCATAAACCCAATATGTAATAGACAAGACCTACTCCTTGCTCAGAGAACTGGACTCAACACGCCCTATTCACCGCACAAGAATATATCTGACTAGTAATAATCTTAAAACCTATGTATTGATATCTCTCTCTTAGTGTGTCAAGTGGGTGTAAAGCGGCATAAACACAGCAGTGAAAAGCAGCTAAACCGCATTATGAAAATAAATTACTTTTAAAAACCCATGAAACAAAGACAGTGAAAGAGAGAGAAATTCTTACACAATGCGTTCAGGGGCTGTGATGCAACCTGGATTGACCATATCTAGACCCACAGCTGGATGAGACCTAAGGGTGGACACTCTTGGGGCTGAGAGGTTTGGTGAGGTTGGGTGAGCAAACGCAGACCCTTTAAAGTAATACTGCGTTGTACCCATCGCATGGGTCCCAAATCTCCAGGTTCAAGGGCATCTTCCTACATCGAAAACATGCATGAGAAACCCAGAAGATGGTACACCGTGTGATGGGGAAAGGTTTCTAAAACGCACCTCATTTCTCATCTCCTTGTGCCCGGGTTCGCCATCCCAGCCGCTTTACTAGCAATCTCCCTACTTGGAGCATCAGCACCTTTAACCTCCTGTTCCGTACAGGTTGCAATTTTTCCTGAGGATGAACAGGAAGACGGGGAACCAATGAGAGACTGGCTGTTGGTGTTGGGACAGGCACAGGTCACTCTATTTTCCCATCAGGAAGAAGAATTAACCACAGGCTCAGCCTGCCCCCCGGAACCAGAACAGGGCCGGAAGCCATCCTGCGCTTTTGCGGCCAGCTCCCAAAAACGCGAGGTGTAAAATCGAGCTTCATGGCACTGCAATTCACAAACCTGCAGAGTTATAAATGATAACTCTCGTCCACAAATATATTGAGGGAAGGCAAAGAAGAGGATTTGAAATCAAGGCAGAATTGCAGGAAACAGATTTCAGGAGGTAGATTCGAATCTCCTTTAAAGCACATGAAAAGCGGCAAAACGTTGACAATGATGCCCTTGGCCAAAAAGGGCGTATGCGTTTTTTCCTGAATATATTCAGGAAAAAACGCATACGCCCTTTTTGGCCAACCAAGCAACCTGGAAAGGCAAATCAGCGCTACAAAGAAGTCTCGCTTCCCATCGGTCAAATGGGCCATGCTGAAAAAAGTGTCAAAACCAGAAATACAGGACAGGCCATGGAGAAATGGGAGCCTTGCTACACTGATGGGCGGGATGTAAATTGCCAACAGCCACTCTGGAGAAGTGTACGGTGAGTCCTGAAACATCTAAAAAACACAGCTTAGAGAGCATAGGGCACTTCCACTCATGGGGGTATAAATTGGGAAAATTAAAAATCAGCAAGACACAAGCACCCCAAAGTTTAGGGCTGCTCTGTTGACAAGGACCTCCACTTCATTCCACCTTAAATGTCCCAGGAAAGAGAAAAATGGGTAAAGAAGTTCTGGTCCTTATGTACAATGGAATATCACACAGCCATGAAATCAATGTCATAAGGCTAGTAGCAGCATGATGAGTAGATTTAGGTACGACGATTCTAAGTGAAATAAGTCACACACAAAAGGACACTTCTCATAAGGTATCACTGATAGAGGGAATGTAAAAACCATTACACTTGAACTGAATTACAAAACAGAACAGAGTCACACCTGCAGAAAACACACTATGGCTGTTTAACGGGAAAGGTGAGGTGGGGTGATACATAAAACAAGGGTTTCAAATTAGCTCAGATACCGTTCCATAAACCCAATATGTAATAGACAAGACCTACTCTTTGCTCAGAGAACTGGACTCAACACGCCCTATTCACCGCACAAGAATATATCTGACTAGTAATAATCTTAAAACCTATGTATTGATATCTCTCTCTTAGTGTGTCAAGTGGGTGTAAAGCGGCATAAACACAGCAGTGAAAAGCAGCTAAACCGCATTATGAAAATAAATTACTTTTAAAAACCCATGAAACAAAGACAGTGAAAGAGAGAGAAATTCTTACACAATGCGTTCAGGGGCTGTGATGCAACCTGGATTGACCATATCTAGACCCACAGCTGGATGAGACCTAAGGGTGGACACTCTTGGGGCTGAGAGGTTTGGTGAGGTTGGGTGAGCAAACGCAGACCCTTTAAAGTAATACTGCGTGGTACCCATCGCATGGGTCCCAAATCTCCAGGTTCAAGGGCATCTTCCTACATCGAAAACATGCATGAGAAACCCAGAAGATGGTACACCGTGTGATGGGGAAAGGTTTCTAAAACGCACCTCATTTCTCATCTCCTTGTGCCCGGGTTCGCCATCCCAGCCGCTTTACTAGCAATCTCCCTACTTGGAGCATCAGCACCTTTAACCTCCTGTTCCGTACAGGTTGCAATTTTTCCTGAGGATGAACAGGAAGACGGGGAACCAATGAGAGACTGGCTGTTGGTGTTGGGACAGGCACAGGTCACTCTATTTTCCCATCAGGAAGAAGAATTAACCACAGGCTCAGCCTGCCCCCCGGAACCAGAACAGGGCCGGAAGCCATCCTGCGCTTTTGCGGCCAGCTCCCAAAAACGCGAGGTGTAAAATCGAGCTTCATGGCACTGCAATTCACAAACCTGCAGAGTTATAAATGATAACTCTCGTCCACAAATATATTGAGGGAAGGCAAAGAAGAGGATTTGAAATCAAGGCAGAATTGCAGGAAACAGATTTCAGGAGGTAGATTCGAATCTCCTTTAAAGCACATGAAAAGCGGCAAAACGTTGACAATGATGCCCTTGGCCAAAAAGGGCGTATGCGTTTTTTCCTGAATATATTCAGGAAAAAACGCATACGCCCTTTTTGGCCAACCAAGCAACCTGGAAAGGCAAATCAGCGCTACAAAGAAGTCTCGCTTCCCATCGGTCAAATGGGCCATGCTGAAAAAAGTGTCAAAACCAGAAATACAGGACAGGCCATGGAGAAATGGGAGCCTTGCTACACTGATGGGCGGGATGTAAATTGCCAACAGCCACTCTGGAGAAGTGTACGGTGAGTCCTGAAACATCTAAAAAACACAGCTTAGAGAGCATAGGGCACTTCCACTCAT
The DNA here is from genome assembly GCF_965194805.1 of Balaenoptera borealis. Taxonomy (NCBI): domain Eukaryota; kingdom Metazoa; phylum Chordata; class Mammalia; order Artiodactyla; family Balaenopteridae; genus Balaenoptera; species Balaenoptera borealis. The sequence goes on from NW_028123187.1 coordinate 89,286, forward strand.
GGGGGTATAAATTGGGAAAATTAAAAATCAGCAAGACACAAGCACCCCAAAGTTTAGGGCTGCTCTGTTGACAAGGACCTCCACTTCATTCCACCTTAAATGTCCCAGGAAAGAGAAAAATGGGTAAAGAAGTTCTGGTCCTTATGTACAATGGAATATCACACAGCCATGAAATCAATGTCATAAGGCTAGTAGCAGCATGATGAGTAGATTTAGGTACGACGATTCTAAGTGAAATAAGTCACACACAAAAGGACACTTCTCATAAGGTATCACTGATAGAGGGAATGTAAAAACCATTACACTTGAACTGAATTACAAAACAGAACAGAGTCACACCTGCAGAAAACACACTATGGCTGTTTAACGGGAAAGGTGAGGTGGGGTGATACATAAAACAAGGGTTTCAAATTAGCTCAGATACCGTTCCATAAACCCAATATGTAATAGACAAGACCTACTCTTTGCTCAGAGAACTGGACTCAACACGCCCTATTCACCGCACAAGAATATATCTGACTAGTAATAATCTTAAAACCTATGTATTGATATCTCTCTCTTAGTGTGTCAAGTGGGTGTAAAGCGGCATAAACACAGCAGTGAAAAGCAGCTAAACCGCATTATGAAAATAAATTACTTTTAAAAACCCATGAAACAAAGACAGTGAAAGAGAGAGAAATTCTTACACAATGCGTTCAGGGGCTGTGATGCAACCTGGATTGACCATATCTAGACCCACAGCTGGATGACACATAAGGGTGGACACTCTTGGGGCTGAGAGGTTTGGTGAGGTTGGGTGAGCAAACGCAGACCCTTTAAAGTAATACTGCGTGGTACCCATCGCATGGGTCCCAAATCTCCAGGTTCAAGGGCATCTTCCTACATCGAAAACATGCATGAGAAACCCAGAAGATGGTCCACCGTGTGATGGGGAAAGGTTTCTAAAACGCACCTCATTTCTCATCTCCTTGTGCCCGGGTTCGCCATTCCAGCCGCTTTACTAGCAATCTCCCTACTTGGAGCATCAGCACCTTTAACCTCCTGTTCCGTACAGGTTGCAATTTGTCCTGAGGATGAACAGGAAGACGGGGAACCAAAGAGAGACTAGCTCTTGGTGTTTGGACAGGCACAGGTCACTCTATTTTCCCATCAGGAAGAAGAATTAACCACAGGCTCAACCTGCCCCCCGGAACCAGAACTGGGCCTGAAGCCATCCTGCGCTTTTGCGACCAGCTCCCAAAACGCGAGTTGTAAAATTGAGCTTCAGGGCACTGCAATTCACAAACCTGCAGAGCTATAAATGATAACTCTCGTCCACAAATATATTGAGGGAAGGCAAAGAAGAGGATTTGAAATCAAGGCAGAATTGCAGGAAACAGATTTCAGGAGGTAGATTCGAATCTCCTTTAAAGCACATGAAAAGCGGCAAAACGTTCACAATGATGCCCTTGGCCAAAAAGGGCGTATGCGGTTTTTCCTGAATATATTCAGGAAAAAACGCATACGCCCTTTTTGGCCAACCAAGCAACCTGGAAAGGCAAATCAGCGCTACAAAGAAGTCTCGCTTCCCATCGGTCAAAAGGGCCATGCTGAAAAAAGTGTCAAAACCAGAAATGCAGGACAGGCCATGGAGAAATGGGAGCCTTGCTACACTGATGGGCGGGATGTAAATTGCCAAAAGCCACTCTGGAGAAGTGTACGGTGAGTCGTGAAACATCTAAAAAACACAGCTTAGAGAGCATAGGGCACTTCCACTCATGGGGGTATAAATTGGGAAAATGAAAAATCAGCAAGACACAAGCACCCCAAAGTTTAGGGCTGCTCTGTTGACAAGGACCTCCACTTCATTCCACCTTAAATATCCCAGGAAAGAGAAAAATGGGTAAAGAAGTTGTGGTCCTTATGTACAATGGAAAATCACTCAGCCATGAAATCAATGTCATAAGGCTAGTAGCAGCATGATGAGTGGATTTAGGTACGACGATTCTAAGTGAAATAAGTCACACACAAAAGGACACTTCTCATAAGGTATCACTGATAGAGGGAATGTAAAAACCGTTACACTTGAACTGAATTACAAAACAGAACAGAGTCACACATGCAGAAAACACACTATGGCTGCTTAACGGGAAAGGTGAGGTGGGGTGATACATAAAACAAGGGTTTCAAATTAGCTCAGATACCGTTCCATAAACCCAATATGTAATAGACAAGACCTACTCCTTGCTCAGAGAACTGGACTCAACACGCCCTATTCACCGCACAAGAATATATCTGACTAGTAATAATCTTAAAACCTATGTATTGATATCTCTCTGTTAGTGTGTCAAGTGGGTATAAAGCGGCATAAACACAGCAGTGAAAAGCAGCTAAACCACATTATGAAAATAAATTACTTTTAAAAACCCATGAAACAAAGACAGTGAAAGAGAGAGAAATTCTTACACAATGTGTTCAGGGGCTGTGATACAACCTGGATTGACCATATCTAGACCCACAGTTGGATGAGACATAAGGGTGGACACTCTTGGGGCTGAGAGGTTTGGTGAGGTTGGGTGAGCAAACGCAGACCCTTTAAAGTAATACTGCGTGGTACCCATCGCATGGGTCCCAAATCTCCAGGTTCAAGGGCATCTTCCTACATCAAAAACATGCATGAGAAACCCAGAAGATGGTACACCGTGTGATGGGGAAAGGTTTCTAAAACGCACCTCATTTCTCATCTCCTTTGCCCGGGTTCGCCATTCCAGCCGCTTTACTAGCAATCTCCCTACTTGGAGCATCAGCACCTTTAACCTCCTGTTCCGTACAGGTTGCAATTTTTCCTGAGGATGAACGGGAAGACGGGGAACCAATGAGAGACTGGCTGTTGGTGTTGGGACAGGCACAGGTCACTCTATTTTCCCATCTGGAAGAAGAATTAACCACAGGCTCAACCTGCCCCCCGGAACCAGAACTGGGCCTGAAGCCATCCTGCGCTTTTGCGACCAGCTCCCAAAAACGCGAGTTGTAAAATTGAGCTTCAGGGCACTGCAATTCACAAACCTGCAGAGTTTTAAATGATAACTCTCGTCCACAAATATATTGAGGGAAGGCAAAGAAGAGGATTTGAAATCAAGGCAGAATTGCAGGAAACAGATTTCAGGAGGTAGATTCGAATCTCCTTTAAAGCACATGAAAAGCGGCAAAACGTTGACAATGATGCCCTTGGCCAAAAAGGGCATATGCGTTTTTTCCTGAATATATTCAGGAAAAAACGCATACGCCCTTTTTGGCCAACCAAGCAACCTGGAAAGGCAAATCAGCGCTACAAAGAAGTCTCGCTTCCCATCGGTCAAAAGGGCCATGCTGAAAAAAGTGTCAAAACCAGAAATGCAGGACAGGCCATGGAGAAATGGGAGCCTTGCTACACTGATGGGCGGGATGTAAATTGCCAACAGCCACTCTGGAGAAGTGTACGGTGAGTCCTGAAATATCTAAAAAACACAGCTTAGAGAGCATAGGGCACTTCCACTCATGGGGGTATAAATTAGGAAAATGAAAAATCAGCAAGACACAAGCACCCCAAAGTTTAGGGCTGCTCTGTTGACAAGGACCTCCACTTCATTCCACCTTAAATATCCCAGGAAAGAGAAAAATGGGTAAAGAAGTTGTGGTCCTTATGTACAATGGAATATCACTCAGCCATGAAATCAATGTCATAAGGCTAGGAGCAGCATGATGAGTGGATTTAGGTACGACGATTCTAAGTGAAATAAGTCACACAGAAAAGGACACTTCTCATAAGGTATCACTGATAGAGGGAATGTAAAAACCGTTACACTTGAACTGAATTACAAAACAGAACAGAGTCACACATGCAGAAAACACACTATGGCTGCTTAACGGGAAAGGTGAGGTGGGGTGATACATAAAACAAGGGTTTCAAATTAGCTCAGATACCGTTCCATAAACCCAATATGTAATAGACAAGACCTACTCCTTGCTCAGAGAACTGGACTCAACACGCCCTATTCACCGCACAAGAATATATCTGACTAGTAATAATCTTAAAACCTATGTATTGATATCTCTCTGTTAGTGTGTCAAGTGGGTGTAAAGCGGCATAAACACAGCAGTGAAAAGCAGCTAAACCGCATTATGAAAATAAATTACTTTTAAAAACCCATGAAACAAAGACAGTGAAAGAGAGAGAAATTCTTACACAATGCGTTCAGGGGCTGTGATGCAACCTGGATTGACCATATCTAGACCCACAGCTGGATGAGACCTAAGGGTGGACACTCTTGGGGCTGAGAGGTTTGGTGAGGTTGGGTGAGCAAACGCAGACCCTTTAAAGTAATACTGCGTTGTACCCATCGCATGGGTCCCAAATCTCCAGGTTCAAGGGCATCTTCCTACATCGAAAACATGCATGAGAAACCCAGAAGATGGTACACCGTGTGATGGGGAAAGGTTTCTAAAACGCACCTCATTTCTCATCTCCTTGTGCCCGGGTTCGCCATCCCAGCCGCTTTACTAGCAATCTCCCTACTTGGAGCATCAGCACCTTTAACCTCCTGTTCCGTACAGGTTGCAATTTTTCCTGAGGATGAACAGGAAGACGGGGAACCAATGAGAGACTGGCTGTTGGTGTTGGGACAGGCACAGGTCACTCTATTTTCCCATCAGGAAGAAGAATTAACCACAGGCTCAGCCTGCCCCCCGGAACCAGAACAGGGCCGGAAGCCATCCTGCGCTTTTGCGGCCAGCTCCCAAAAACGCGAGGTGTAAAATCGAGCTTCATGGCACTGCAATTCACAAACCTGCAGAGTTATAAATGATAACTCTCGTCCACAAATATATTGAGGGAAGGCAAAGAAGAGGATTTGAAATCAAGGCAGAATTGCAGGAAACAGATTTCAGGAGGTAGATTCGAATCTCCTTTAAAGCACATGAAAAGCGGCAAAACGTTGACAATGATGCCCTTGGCCAAAAAGGGCGTATGCGTTTTTTCCTGAATATATTCAGGAAAAAACGCATACGCCCTTTTTGGCCAACCAAGCAACCTGGAAAGGCAAATCAGCGCTACAAAGAAGTCTCGCTTCCCATCGGTCAAAAGGGCCATGCTGAAAAAAGTGTCAAAACCAGAAATACAGGACAGGCCATGGAGAAATGGGAGCCTTGCTACACTGATGGGCGGGATGTAAATTGCCAACAGCCACTCTGGAGAAGTGTACGGTGAGTCCTGAAACATCTAAAAAACACAGCTTAGAGAGCATAGGGCACTTCCACTCATGGGGGTATAAATTGGGAAAATTAAAAATCAGCAAGACACAAGCACCCCAAAGTTTAGGGCTGCTCTGTTGACAAGGACCTCCACTTCATTCCACCTTAAATATCCCAGGAAAGAGAAAAATGGGTAAAGAAGTTCTGGTCCTTATGTACAATGGAATATCACACAGCCATGAAATCAATGTCATAAGGCTAGTAGCAGCATGATGAGTAGATTTAGGTACGACGATTCTAAGTGAAATAAGTCACACACAAAAGGACACTTCTCATAAGGTATCACTGATAGAGGGAATGTAAAAACCATTACACTTGAACTGAATTACAAAACAGAACAGAGTCACACCTGCAGAAAACACACTATGGCTGTTTAACGGGAAAGGTGAGGTGGGGTGATACATAAAACAAGGGTTTCAAATTAGCTCAGATACCGTTCCATAAACCCAATATGTAATAGACAAGACCTACTCTTTGCTCAGAGAACTGGACTCAACACGCCCTATTCACCGCACAAGAATATATCTGACTAGTAATAATCTTAAAACCTATGTATTGATATCTCTCTCTTAGTGTGTCAAGTGGGTGTAAAGCGGCATAAACACAGCAGTGAAAAGCAGCTAAACCGCATTATGAAAATAAATTACTTTTAAAAACCCATGAAACAAAGACAGTGAAAGAGAGAGAAATTCTTACACAATGTGTTCAGGGGCTATGATGCAACCTGGATTGACCATATCTAGACCCACAGCTGGATGAGACCTAAGGGTGGACACTCTTGGGGCTGAGAGGTTTGGTGAGGTTGGGTGAGCAAACGCAGACCCTTTAAAGTAATACTGCGTGGTACCCATCGCATGGGTCCCAAATCTCCAGGTTCAAGGGCATCTTCCTACATCGAAAACATGCATGAGAAACCCAGAAGATGGTACACCGTGTGATGGGGAAAGGTTTCTAAAACGCACCTCATTTCTCATCTCCTTGTGCCCGGGTTCGCCATTCCAGCCGCTTTACTAGCAATCTCCCTACTTGGAGCATCAGCACCTTTAACCTCCTGTTCCGTACAGGTTGCAATTTTTCCTGAGGATGAACGGGAAGACGGGGAACTAATGAGAGACTGGCTCTTGGTGTTGGGACAGGCAGAGGTCACTCTATTTTCCCATCAGGAAGAAGAATTAACCACAGGCTCAGCCTGACCCCGGAATCAGAACAGGGCCTGAAGCCATCCTGCGCTTTTGCGGCCAGCTCCCAAAAACGCGAGGTGTAAAATTGAGCTTCAGGGCACTGCAATTCACAAACCTGCAGAGTTATAAATGATAACTCTCGTCCACAAATATATTGAGGGAAGGCAAAGAAGAGGATTTGAAATCAAGGCAGAATTGCAGGAAACAGATTTCAGGAGGTAGATTCGAATCTCCTTTAAAGCACATGAAAAGCGGCAAAACGTTGACAATGATGCCCTTGGCCAAAAAGGGCGTATGCGTTTTTTCCTGAATATATTCAGGAAAAAACGCATACGCCCTTTTTGGCCAACCAAGCAACCTGGAAAGGCAAATCAGCGCTACAAAGAAGTCTCGCTTCCCATCGGTCAAAAGGGCCATGCTGAAAAAAGTGTCAAAACCAGAAAGGCAGGACAGGCCATGGAGAAATGGGAGCCTTGCTACACTGATGGGCGGGATGTAAATTGCCAACAGCCACTCTGGAGAAGTGTACGGTGAGTCCTGAAACATCTAAAAAACACAGCTTAGAGAGCATAGGGCACTTCCACTCATGGGGGTATAAATTGGGAAAATGAAAAATCAGCAAGACACAAGCACCCCAAAGTTTAGGGCTGCTCTGTTGACAAGGACCTCCACTTCATTCCACCTTAAATATCCCAGGAAAGAGAAAAATGGGTAAAGAAGTTGTGGTCCTTATGTACAATGGAATATCACTCAGGCATGAAATCAATGTCATAAGGCTAGTAGCAGCATGATGAGTGGATTTAGGTACGACGATTCTAAGTGAAATAAGTCACACACAAAAGGACACTTCTCATAAGGTATCACTGATAGAGGGAATGTAAAAACCGTTACACTTGAACTGAATTACAAAACAGAACAGAGTCACACATGCAGAAAACACACTATGGCTGTTTAACGGGAAAGGTGAGGTGGGGTGATACATAAAACAAGGGTTTCAAATTAGCTCAGATACCGTTCCATAAACCCAATATGTAATAGACAAGACCTACTCCTTGCTCAGAGAACTGGACTCAACACGCCCTATTCACCGCACAAGAATATATCTGACTACTAATAATCTTAAAACCTATGTATTGATATCTCTCTGTTAGTGTGTCAAGTGGGTGTAAAGCGGCATAAACACAGCAGTGAAAAGCAGCTAAACCGCATTATGAAAATAAATTACTTTTAAAAACCCATGAAACAAAGACAGTGAAAGAGAGAGAAATTCTTACACAATGCGTTCAGGGGCTGTGATGCAACCTGGATTGACCATATCTAGACCCACAGCTGGATGAGACCTAAGGGTGGACACTCTTGGGGCTGAGAGGTTTGGTGAGGTTGGGTGAGGAAACGCAGACCCTTTAAAGTAATACTGCGTGGTACCCATCGCATGGGTCCCAAATCTCCAGGTTCAAGGGCATCTTCCTACATCGAAAACATGCATGAGAAACCCAGAAGATGGTACACCGTGTGATGGGGAAAGGTTTCTAAAACGCACCTCATTTCTCATCTCCTTGTGCCCGGGTTCGCCATTCCAGCCGCTTTACTAGCAATCTCCCTACTTGGAGCATCAGCACCTTTAACCTCCTGTTCCGTACAGGTTGCAATTTTTCCTGAAGATGAACGGGAAGACGGGGAACCAATGAGCGACTGGCTCTTGGTGTTGGGACAGGCAGAGGTCACTCTATTTTCCCATCAGGAAGAAGAATTAACCACAGGCTCAGCCTGACCCCGGAACCAGAACAGGGCCTGAAGCCATCCTGCGCTTTTGCGGCCAGCTCCCAAAAACGCGAGGTGTAAAATCGAGCTTCATGGCACTGCAATTCACAAACCTGCAGAGTTTTAAATGATAACTCTCGTCCACAAATATATTGAGGGAAGGCAAAGAAGAGGATTTGAAATCAAGGCAGAATTGCAGGAAACAGATTTCAGGAGGTAGATTCGAATCTCCTTTAAAGCACATGAAAAGCGGCAAAACGTTGACAATGATGCCCTTGGCCAAAAAGGGCGTATGCGTTTTTTCCTGAATATATTCAGGAAAAAACGCATACGCCCTTTTTGGCCAACCAAGCAACCTGGAAAGGCAAATCAGCGCTACAAAGAAGTCTCGCTTCCCATCGGTCAAAAGGCCCATGCTGAAAAAAGTGTCAAAACCAGAAATACAGGACAGGCCATGGAGAAATGGGAGCCTTGCTACACTGATGGGCGGGATGTAAATTGCCAACAGCCACTCTGGAGAAGTGTACGGTGAGTCCTGAAACATCTAAAAAACACAGCTTAGAGAGCATAGGGCACTTCCACTCATGGGGGTATAAATTGGGAAAATTAAAAATCAGCAAGACACAAGCACCCCAAAGTTTAGGGCTGCTCTGTTGACAAGGACCTCCACTTCATTCCACCTTAAATATCCCAGGAAAGAGAAAAATGGGTAAAGAAGTTCTGGTCCTTATGTACAATGGAATATCACACAGCCATGAAATCAATGTCATAAGGCTAGTAGCAGCATGATGAGTAGATTTAGGTACGACGATTCTAAGTGAAATAAGTCACACACAAAAGGACACTTCTCATAAGGTATCACTGATAGAGGGAATGTAAAAACCATTACACTTGAACTGAATTACAAAACAGAACAGAGTCACACCTGCAGAAAACACACTATGGCTGTTTAACGGGAAAGGTGAGGTGGGGTGATACATAAAACAAGGGTTTCAAATTAGCTCAGATACCGTTCCATAAACCCAATATGTAATAGACAAGACCTACTCTTTGCTCAGAGAACTGGACTCAACACGCCCTATTCACCGCACAAGAATATATCTGACTAGTAATAATCTTAAAACCTATGAATTGATATCTCTCTGTTAGTGTGTCAAGTGGGTAAAAAGCGGCATAAACACAGCAGTGAAAAGCAGCTAAACCGCATTATGAAAATAAATTACTTTTAAAAACCCATGAAACAAAGACAGTGAAAGAGAGAGAAATTCTTACACAATGCGTTCAGGGGCTGTGATGCAACCTGGATTGACCATATCTAGACCCACAGCTGGATGAGACCTAAGGGTGGACACTCTTGGGGCTGAGAGGTTTGGTGAGGTTGGGTGAGCAAACGCAGACCCTTTAAAGTAATACTGCGTTGTACCCATCGCATGGGTCCCAAATCTCCAGGTTCAAGGGCATCTTCCTACATCGAAAACATGCATGAGAAACCCAGAAGATGGTACACCGTGTGATGGGGAAAGGTTTCTAAAACGCACCTCATTTCTCATCTCCTTGTGCCCGGGTTCGCCATCCCAGCCGCTTTACTAGCAATCTCCCTACTTGGAGCATCAGCACCTTTAACCTCCTGTTCCGTACAGGTTGCAAATTTTCCTGAGGATGAACAGGAAGACGGGGAACCAATGAGAGACTGGCTGTTGGTGTTGGGACAGGCACAGGTCACTCTATTTTCCCATCAGGAAGAAGAATTAACCACAGGCTCAGCCTGCCCCCCGGAACCAGAACAGGGCCGGAAGCCATCCTGCGCTTTTGCGGCCAGCTCCCAAAAACGCGAGGTGTAAAATCGAGCTTCATGGCACTGCAATTCACAAACCTGCAGAGTTATAAATGATAACTCTCGTCCACAAATATATTGAGGGAAGGCAAAGAAGAGGATTTGAAATCAAGGCAGAATTGCAGGAAACAGATTTCAGGAGGTAGATTCGAATCTCCTTTAAAGCACATGAAAAGCGGCAAAACGTTGACAATGATGCCCTTGGCCAAAAAGGGCGTATGCGTTTTTTCCTGAATATATTCAGGAAAAAACGCATACGCCCTTTTTGGCCAACCAAGCAACCTGGAAAGGCAAATCAGCGCTACAAAGAAGTCTCGCTTCCCATCGGTCAAAAGGGCCATGCTGAAAAAAGTGTCAAAACCAGAAATACAGGACAGGCCACGGAGAAATGGGAGCCTTGCTACACTGATGGGCGGGATGTAAATTGCCAACAGCCACTCTGGAGAAGTGTACGGTGAGTCCTGAAACATCTAAAAAACACAGCTTAGAGAGCATAGGGCACTTCCACTCATGGGGGTATAAATTGGGAAAATTAAAAATCAGCAAGACACAAGCACCCCAAAGTTTAGGGCTGCTCTGTTGACAAGGACCTCCACTTCATTCCACCTTAAATATCCCAGGAAAGAGAAAAATGGGTAAAGAAGTTCTGGTCCTTATGTACAATGGAATATCACACAGCCATGAAATCAATGTCATAAGGCTAGTAGCAGCATGATGAGTAGATTTAGGTACGACGATTCTAAGTGAAATAAGTCACACACAAAAGGACACTTCTCATAAGGTATCACTGATAGAGGGAATGTAAAAACCATTACACTTGAACTGAATTACAAAACAGAACAGAGTCACACATGCAGAAAACACACTATGGCTGTTTAACGGGAAAGGTGAGGTGGGGTGATACATAAAACAAGGGTTTCAAATTAGCTCAGATACCGTTCCATAAACCCAATATGTAATAGACAAGACCTACTCTTTGCTCAGAGAACTGGACTCAACACGCCCTATTCACCGCACAAGAATATATCTGACTAGTAATAATCTTAAAACCTATGTATTGATATCTCTCTCTTAGTGTGTCAAGTGGGTGTAAAGCGGCATAAACACAGCAGTGAAAAGCAGCTAAACCGCATTATGAAAATAAATTACTTTTAAAAACCCATGAAACAAAGACAGTGAAAGAGAGAGAAATTCTTACACAATGTGTTCAGGGGCTATGATGCAACCTGGATTGACCATATCTAGACCCACAGCTGGATGAGACCTAAGGGTGGACACTCTTGGGGCTGAGAGGTTTGGTGAGGTTGGGTGAGCAAACGCAGACCCTTTAAAGTAATACTGCGTGGTACCCATCGCATGGGTCCCAAATCTCCAGGTTCAAGGGCATCTTCCTACATCGAAAACATGCATGAGAAACCCAGAAGATGGTCCACCGTGTGATGGGGAAAGGTTTCTAAAACGCACCTCATTTCTCATCTCCTTGTGCCCGGGTTCGCCATTCCAGCCGCTTTACTAGCAATCTCCCTACTTGGAGCATCAGCACCTTTAACCTCCTGTTCCGTACAGGTTGCAATTTTTCCTGAGGATGAACGGGAAGACGGGGAACTAATGAGAGACTGGCTCTTGGTGTTGGGACAGGCAGAGGTCACTCTATTTTCCCATCAGGAAGAAGAATTAACCACAGGCTCAGCCTGACCCCGGAACCAGAACAGGGCCTGAAGCCATCCTGCGCTTTTGCGGCCAGCTCCCAAAAACGCGAGGTGTAAAATCGAGCTTCATGGCACTGCAATTCACAAACCTGCAGAGTTTTAAATGATAACTCTCGTCCACAAATATATTGAGGGAAGGCAAAGAAGAGGATTTGAAATCAAGGCAGAATTGCAGGAAACAGATTTCAGGAGGTAGATACGAATCTCCTTTAAAGCACATGAAAAGCGGCAAAACGTTGACAATGATGCCCTTGGCCAAAAAGGGCGTATGCGTTTTTTCCTGAATATATTCAGGAAAAAACGCATACGCCCTTTTTGGCCAACCAAGCAACCTGGAAAGGCAAATCAGCGCTACAAAGAAGTCTCGCTTCCCATCGGTCAAAAGGGCCATGCTGAAAAAAGTGTCAAAACCAGAAATGCAGGACAGGCCATGGAGAAATGGGAGCCTTGCTACACTGATGGGCGGGATGTAAATTGCCAACAGCCACTCTGGAGAAGTGTACGGTGAGTCCTGAAACATCTAAAAAACACAGCTTAGAGAGCATAGGGCACTTCCACTCATGGGGGTATAAATTAGGAAAATAAAAAATCAGCAAGACACAAGCAAACCAAAGTTTAGGGCTGCTCTGTTGACAAGGACCTCCACTTCATTCCACCTTAAATATCCCAGGAAAGAGAAAAATGGGTAAAGAAGTTGTGGTCCTTATGTACAATGGAATATCACTCAGCCATGAAATCAATGTCATAAGGCTAGGAGCAGCATGATGAGTGGATTTAGGTACGACGATTCTAAGTGAAATAAGTCACACACAAAAGGACACTTCTCATAAGGTATCACTGATAGAGGGAATGTAAAAACCGTTACACTTGAACTGAATTACAAAACAGAACCGAGTCACACATGCAGAAAACACACTATGGCTGCTTAACGGGAAAGGTGAGGTGGGGTGATACATAAAACAAGGGTTTCAAATTAGCTCAGATACCGTTCCATAAACCCAATATGTAATAGACAAGACCTACTCCTTGCTCAGAGAACTGGACTCAACACGCCCTATTCACCGCACAAGAATATATCTGACTACTAATAATCTTAAAACCTATGTATTGATATCTCTCTGTTAGTGTGTCAAGTGGGTGTAAAGCGGCATAAACACAGCAGTGAAAAGCAGCTAAACTGCATTATGAAAATAAATTACTTTTAAAAACCCATGAAACAAAGACAGTGAAAGAGAGAGAAATTCTTACACAATGCGTTCAGGGGCTGTGATGCAACCTGGATTGACCATATCTAGACCCACAGCTGGATGAGACCTAAGGGTGGACACTCTTGGGGCTGAGAGGTTTGGTGAGGTTGGGTGAGCAAACGCAGACCCTTTAAAGTAATACTGCGTTGTACCCATCGCATGGGTCCCAAATCTCCAGGTTCAAGGGCATCTTCCTACATCGAAAACATGCATGAGAAACCCAGAAGATGGTACACCGTGTGATGGGGAAAGGTTTCTAAAACGCACCTCATTTCTCATCTCCTTGTGCCCGGGTTCGCCATCCCAGCCGCTTTACTAGCAATCTCCCTACTTGGAGCATCAGCACCTTTAACCTCCTGTTCCGTACAGGTTGCAATTTTTCCTGAGGATGAACGGGAAGACGGGGAACCAATGAGAGACTGGCTGTTGGTGTTGGGACAGGCACAGGTTACTCTATTTTCCCATCAGGAAGAAGAATTAACCACAGGCTCAGCCTGCCCCCCGGAACCAGAACAGGGCCGGAAGCCATCCTGCGCTTTTGCGGCCAGCTCCCAAAAACGCGAGGTGTAAAATCGAGCTTCATGGCACTGCAATTCACAAACCTGCAGAGTTATAAATGATAACTCTCGTCCACAAATATATTGAGGGAAGGCAAAGAAGAGGATTTGAAATCAAGGCAGAATTGCAGGAAACAGATTTCAGGAGGTAGATTCGAATCTCCTTTAAAGCACATGAAAAGCGGCAAAACGTTGACAATGATGCCCTTGGCCAAAAAGGGCGTATGCGTTTTTTCCTGAATATATTCAGGAAAAAACGCATACGCCCTTTTTGGCCAACCAAGCAACCTGGAAAGGCAAATCAGCGCTACAAAGAAGTCTCGCTTCCCATCGGTCAAAAGGGCCATGCTGAAAAAAGTGTCAAAACCAGAAATGCAGGACAGGCCATGGAGAAATGGGAGCCTTGCTACACTGATGGGCGGGATGTAAATTGCCAACAGCCACTCTGGAGAAGTGTACGGTGAGTCGTGAAACATCTAAAAAACACAGCTTAGAGAGCATAGGGCACTTCCACTCATGGGGGTATAAATTGGGAAAATGAAAAATCAGCAAGACACAAGCACCCCAAAGTTTAGGGCTGCTCTGTTGACAAGGACCTCCACTTCATTCCACCTTAAATATCCCAGGAAAGAGAAAAATGGGTAAAGAAGTTGTGGTCCTTATGTACAATGGAATATCACTCAGGCATGAAATCAATGTCATAAGGCTAGGAGCAGCATGATGAGTGGATTTAGGTACGACGATTCTAAGTGAAATAAGTCACACACAAAAGGACACTTCTCATAAGGTATCACTGATAGAGGGAATGTAAAAACCGTTACACTTGAACTGAATTACAAAACAGAACCGAGTCACACATGCAGAAAACACACTATGGCTGCTTAACGGGAAAGGTGAGGTGGGGTGATACATAAAACAAGGGTTTCAAATTAGCTCAGATACCGTTCCATAAACCCAATATGTAATAGACAAGACCTACTCCTTGCTCAGAGAACTGGACTCAACACGCCCTATTCACCGCACAAGAATATATCTGACTAGTAATAATCTTAAAACCTATGTATTGATATCTCTCTGTTAGTGTGTCAAGTGGGTATAAAGCGGCGTAAACACAGCAGTGAAAAGCAGCTAAACCACATTATGAAAATAAATTACTTTTAAAAACCCATGAAACAAAGACAGTGAAAGAGAGAGAAATTCTTACACAATGCGTTCAGGGGCTGTGATACAACCTGGATTGACCATATCTAGACCCACAGTTGGATGAGACATAAGGGTGGACACTCTTGGGGCTGAGAGGTTTGGTGAGGTTGGGTGAGCAAACGCAGACCCTTTAAAGTAATACTGCGTGGTACCCATCGCATGGGTCCCAAATCTCCAGGTTCAAGGGCATCTTCCTACATCGAAAACATGCATGAGAAACCCAGAAGATGGTACACCGTGTGATGGGGAAAGGTTTCTAAAACGCACCTCATTTCTCATCTCCTTTGCCCGGGTTCGCCATTCCAGCCGCTTTACTAGCAATCTCCCTACTTGGAGCATCAGCACCTTTAACCTCCTGTTCCGTACAGGTTGCAATTTTTCCTGAGGATGAACGGGAAGACGGGGAACCAATGAGAGACTGGCTGTTGGTGTTGGGACAGGCACAGGTCACTCTATTTTCCCATCTGGAAGAAGAATTAACCACAGGCTCAACCTGCCCCCCGGAACCAGAACTGGGCCTGAAGCCATCCTGCGCTTTTGCGACCAGCTCCCAAACACGCGAGTTGTAAAATTGAGCTTCAGGGCACTGCAATTCACAAACCTGCAGAGTTATAAATGATAACTCTCGTCCACAAATATATTGAGGGAAGGCAAAGAAGAGGATTTGAAATCAAGGCAGAATTGCAGGAAACAGATTTCAGGAGGTAGATTCGAATCTCCTTTAAAGCACATGAAAAGCGGCAAAACGTTGACAATGATGCCCTTGGCCAAAAAGGGCGTATGCGTTTTTTCCTGAATATATTCAGGAAAAAACGCATACGCCCTTTTTGGCCAACCAAGCAACCTGGAAAGGCAAATCAGCGCTACAAAGAAGTCTCGCTTCCCATCGGTCAAAAGGGCCATGCTGAAAAAAGTGTCAAAACCAGAAAGGCAGGACAGGCCATGGAGAAATGGGAGCCTTGCTACACTGATGGGCGGGATGTAAATTGCCAACAGCCACTCTGGAGAAGTGTACGGTGAGTCCTGAAACATCTAAAAAACACAGCTTAGAGAGCATAGGGCACTTCCACTCATGGGGGTATAAATTGGGAAAATTAAAAATCAGCAAGACACAAGCACCCCAAAGTTTAGGGCTGCTCTGTTGACAAGGACCTCCACTTCATTCCACCTTAAATATCCCAGGAAAGAGAAAAATGGGTAAAGAAGTTGTGGTCCTTATGTACAATGGAATATCACTCAGGCATGAAATCAATGTCATAAGGCTAGTAGCAGCATGATGAGTGGATTTAGGTACGACGATTCTAAGTGAAATAAGTCACACACAAAAGGACACTTCTCATAAGGTATCACTGATAGAGGGAATGTAAAAACCGTTACACTTGAACTGAATTACAAAACAGAACAGAGTCACACATGCAGAAAACACACTATGGCTGTTTAACGGGAAAGGTGAGGTGGGGTGATACATAAAACAAGGGTTTCAAATTAGCTCAGATACCGTTCCATAAACCCAATATGTAATAGACAATACCTACTCCTTGCTCAGAGAACTGGACTCAACACGCCCTATTCACCGCACAAGAATATATCTGACTACTAATAATCTTAAAACCTATGTATTGATATCTCTCTGTTAGTGTGTCAAGTGGGTGTAAAGCGGCATAAACACAGCAGTGAAAAGCAGCTAAACCGCATTATGAAAATAAATTACTTTTAAAAACCCATGAAACAAAGACAGTGAAAGAGAGAGAAATTCTTACACAATGCGTTCAGGGGCTGTGATGCAACCTGGATTGACCATATCTAGACCCACAGCTGGATGAGACCTAAGGGTGGACACTCTTGGGGCTGAGAGGTTTGGTGAGGTTGGGTGAGGAAACGCAGACCCTTTAAAGTAATACTGCGTGGTACCCATCGCATGGGTCCCAAATCTCCAGGTTCAAGGGCATCTTCCTACATCGAAAACATGCATGAGAAACCCAGAAGATGGTACACCGTGTGATGGGGAAAGGTTTCTAAAACGCACCTCATTTCTCATCTCCTTGTGCCCGGGTTCGCCATTCCAGCCGCTTTACTAGCAATCTCCCTACTTGGAGCATCAGCACCTTTAACCTCCTGTTCCGTACAGGTTGCAATTTTTCCTGAAGATGAACGGGAAGACGGGGAACCAATGAGCGACTGGCTCTTGGTGTTGGGACAGGCAGAGGTCACTCTATTTTCCCATCAGGAAGAAGAATTAACCACAGGCTCAGCCTGACCCCGGAACCAGAACAGGGCCTGAAGCCATCCTGCGCTTTTGCGGCCAGCTCCCAAAAACGCGAGGTGTAAAATCGAGCTTCATGGCACTGCAATTCACAAACCTGCAGAGTTTTAAATGATAACTCTCGTCCACAAATATATTGAGGGAAGGCAAAGAAGAGGATTTGAAATCAAGGCAGAATTGCAGGAAACAGATTTCAGGAGGTAGATTCGAATCTCCTTTAAAGCACATGAAAAGCGGCAAAACGTTGACAATGATGCCCTTGGCCAAAAAGGGCGTATGCGTTTTTTCCTGAATATATTCAGGAAAAAACGCATACGCCCTTTTTGGCCAACCAAGCAACCTGGAAAGGCAAATCAGCGCTACAAAGAAGTCTCGCTTCCCATCGGTCAAAAGGCCCATGCTGAAAAAAGTGTCAAAACCAGAAATACAGGACAGGCCATGGAGAAATGGGAGCCTTGCTACACTGATGGGCGGGATGTAAATTGCCAACAGCCACTCTGGAGAAGTGTACGGTGAGTCCTGAAACATCTAAAAAACACAGCTTAGAGAGCATAGGGCACTTCCACTCATGGGGGTATAAATTGGGAAAATTAAAAATCAGCAAGACACAAGCACCCCAAAGTTTAGGGCTGCTCTGTTGACAAGGACCTCCACTTCATTCCACCTTAAATATCCCAGGAAAGAGAAAAATGGGTAAAGAAGTTCTGGTCCTTATGTACAATGGAATATCACACAGCCATGAAATCAATGTCATAAGGCTAGTAGCAGCATGATGAGTAGATTTAGGTACGACGATTCTAAGTGAAATAAGTCACACACAAAAGGACACTTCTCATAAGGTATCACTGATAGAGGGAATGTAAAAACCATTACACTTGAACTGAATTACAAAACAGAACAGAGTCACACCTGCAGAAAACACACTATGGCTGTTTAACGGGAAAGGTGAGGTGGGGTGATACATAAAACAAGGGTTTCAAATTAGCTCAGATACCGTTCCATAAACCCAATATGTAATAGACAAGACCTACTCTTTGCTCAGAGAACTGGACTCAACACGCCCTATTCACCGCACAAGAATATATCTGATTAGTAATAATCTTAAAACCTATGTATTGATATCTCTCTCTTAGTGTGTCAAGTGGGTGTAAAGCGGCATAAACACAGCAGTGAAAAGCAGCTAAACCGCATTATGAAAATAAATTACTTTTAAAAACCCATGAAACAAAGACAGTGAAAGAGAGAGAAATTCTTACACAATGTGTTCAGGGGCTATGATGCAACCTGGATTGACCATATCTAGACCCACAGCTGGATGAGACCTAAGGGTGGACACTCTTGGGGCTGAGAGGTTTGGTGAGGTTGGGTGAGCAAACGCAGACCCTTTAAAGTAATACTGCGTGGTACCCATCGCATGGGTCCCAAATCTCCAGGTTCAAGGGCATCTTCCTACATCGAAAACATGCATGAGAAACCCAGAAGATGGTACACCGTGTGATGGGGAAAGGTTTCTAAAACGCACCTCATTTCTCATCTCCTTGTGCCCGGGTTCGCCATTCCAGCCGCTTTACTAGCAATCTCCCTACTTGGAGCATCAGCACCTTTAACCTCCTGTTCCGTACAGGTTGCAATTTTTCCTGAGGATGAACGGGAAGACGGGGAACTAATGAGAGACTGGCTCTTGGTGTTGGGACAGGCAGAGGTCACTCTATTTTCCCATCAGGAAGAAGAATTAACCACAGGCTCAGCCTGACCCCGGAACCAGAACAGGGCCTGAAGCCATCCTGCGCTTTTGCGGCCAGCTCCCAAAAACGCGAGGTGTAAAATCGAGCTTCATGGCACTGCAATTCACAAACCTGCAGAGTTTTAAATGATAACTCTCGTCCACAAATATATTGAGGGAAGGCAAAGAAGAGGATTTGAAATCAAGGCAGAATTGCAGGAAACAGATTTCAGGAGGTAGATACGAATCTCCTTTAAAGCACATGAAAAGCGGCAAAACGTTGACAATGATGCCCTTGGCCAAAAAGGGCGTATGCGTTTTTTCCTGAATATATTCAGGAAAAAACGCATACGCCCTTTTTGGCCAACCAAGCAACCTGGAAAGGCAAATCAGCGCTACAAAGAAGTCTCGCTTCCCATCGGTCAAAAGGGCCATGCTGAAAAAAGTGTCAAAACCAGAAATGCAGGACAGGCCATGGAGAAATGGGAGCCTTGCTACACTGATGGGCGGGATGTAAATTGCCAACAGCCACTCTGGAGAAGTGTACGGTGAGTCCTGAAACATCTAAAAAACACAGTTTAGAGAGCATAGGGCACTTCCACTCATGGGGGTATAAATTAGGAAAATAAAAAATCAGCAAGACACAAGCACCCCAAAGTTTAGGGCTGCTCTGTTGACAAGGACCTCCACTTCATTCCACCTTAAATATCCCAGGAAAGAGAAAAATGGGTAAAGAAGTTGTGGTCCTTATGTACAATGGAATATCACTCAGCCATGAAATCAATGTCATAAGGCTAGGAGCAGCATGATGAGTGGATTTAGGTACGACGATTCTAAGTGAAATAAGTCACACAGAAAAGGACACTTCTCATAAGGTATCACTGATAGAGGGAATGTAAAAACCGTTACACTTGAACTGAATTACAAAACAGAACAGAGTCACACATGCAGAAAACACACTATGGCTGCTTAACGGGAAAGGTGAGGTGGGGTGATACATAAAACAAGGGTTTCAAATTAGCTCAGATACCGTTCCATAAACCCAATATGTAATAGACAAGACCTACTCCTTGCTCAGAGAACTGGACTCAACACGCCCTATTCACCGCACAAGAATATATCTGACTACTAATAATCTTAAAACCTATGTATTGATATCTCTCTGTTAGTGTGTCAAGTGGGTGTAAAGCGGCATAAACACAGCAGTGAAAAGCAGCTAAACTGCATTATGAAAATAAATTACTTTTAAAAACCCATGAAACAAAGACAGTGAAAGAGAGAGAAATTCTTACACAATGCGTTCAGGGGCTGTGATGCAACCTGGATTGACCATATCTAGACCCACAGCTGGATGAGACCTAAGGGTGGACACTCTTGGGGCTGAGAGGTTTGGTGAGGTTGGGTGAGCAAACGCAGACCCTTTAAAGTAATACTGCGTTGTACCCATCGCATGGGTCCCAAATCTCCAGGTTCAAGGGCATCTTCCTACATCGAAAACATGCATGAGAAACCCAGAAGATGGTACACCGTGTGATGGGGAAAGGTTTCTAAAACGCACCTCATTTCTCATCTCCTTGTGCCCGGGTTCGCCATCCCAGCCGCTTTACTAGCAATCTCCCTAATTGGAGCATCAGCACCTTTAACCTCCTGTTCCGTACAGGTTGCAATTTTTCCTGAGGATGAACGGGAAGACGGGGAACCAATGAGAGACTGGCTGTTGGTGTTGGGACAGGCACAGGTCACTCTATTTTCCCATCAGGAAGAAGAATTAACCACAGGCTCAGCCTGCCCCCCGGAACCAGAACAGGGCCGGAAGCCATCCTGCGCTTTTGCGGCCAGCTCCCAAAAACGCGAGGTGTAAAATCGAGCTTCATGGCACTGCAATTCACAAACCTGCAGAGTTATAAATGATAACTCTCGTCCACAAATATATTGAGGGAAGGCAAAGAAGAGGATTTGAAATCAAGGCAGAATTGCAGGAAACAGATTTCAGGAGGTAGATTCGAATCTCCTTTAAAGCACATGAAAAGCGGCAAAACGTTGACAATGATGCCCTTGGCCAAAAAGGGCGTATGCGTTTTTTCCTGAATATATTCAGGAAAAAACGCATACGCCCTTTTTGGCCAACCAAGCAACCTGGAAAGGCAAATCAGCGCTACAAAGAAGTCTCGCTTCCCATCGGTCAAAAGGGCCATGCTGAAAAAAGTGTCAAAACCAGAAATGCAGGACAGGCCATGGAGAAATGGGAGCCTTGCTACACTGATGGGCGGGATGTAAATTGCCAACAGCCACTCTGGAGAAGTGTACGGTGAGTCCTGAAACATCTAAAAAACACAGCTTAGAGAGCATAGGGCACTTCCACTCATGGGGGTATAAATTGGGAAAATGAAAAATCAGCAAGACACAAGCACCCCAAAGTTTAGGGCTGCTCTGTTGACAAGGACCTCCACTTCATTCCACCTTAAATATCCCAGGAAAGAGAAAAATGGGTAAAGAAGTTGTGGTCCTTATGTACAATGGAATATCACTCAGCCATGAAATCAATGTCATAAGGCTAGGAGCAGCATGATGAGTGGATTTAGGTACGACGATTCTAAGTGAAATAAGTCACACACAAAAGGACACTTCTCATAAGGTATCACTGATAGAGGGAATGTAAAAACCGTTACACTTGAACTGAATTACAAAACAGAACAGAGTCACACATGCAGAAAACACACTATGGCTGTTTAACGGGAAAGGTGAGGTGGGGTGATACATAAAACAAGGGTTTCAAATTAGCTCAGATACCGTTCCATAAACCCAATATGTAATAGACAAGACCTACTCCTTGCTCAGAGAACTGGACTCAACACGCCCTATTCACCGCACAAGAATATATCTGACTACTAATAATCTTAAAACCTATGTATTGATATCTCTCTGTTAGTGTGTCAAGTGGGTGTAAAGCGGCATAAACACAGCAGTGAAAAGCAGCTAAACCGCATTATGAAAATAAATTACTTTTAAAAACCCATGAAACAAAGACAGTGAAAGAGAGAGAAATTCTTACACAATGCGTTCAGGGGCTGTGATGCAACCTGGATTGACCATATCTAGACCCACAGCTGGATGAGACCTAAGGGTGGACACTCTTGGGGCTGAGAGGTTTGGTGAGGTTGGGTGAGCAAACGCAGACCCTTTAAAGTAATACTGCGTGGTACCCATCGCATGGGTCCCAAATCTCCAGGTTCAAGGGCATCTTCCTACATCGAAAACATGCATGAGAAACCCAGAAGATGGTCCACCGTGTGATGGGGAAAGGTTTCTAAAACGCACCTCATTTCTCATCTCCTTGTGCCCGGGTTCGCCATTCCAGCCGCTTTACTAGCAATCTCCCTACTTGGAGCATCAGCACCTTTAACCTCCTGTTCCGTACAGGTTGCAATTTGTCCTGAGGATGAACAGGAAGACGGGGAACCAATGAGAGACTAGCTCTTGGTGTTTGGACAGGCACAGGTCACTCTATTTTCCCATCAGGAAGAAGAATTAACCACAGGCTCAACCTGCCCCCCGGAACCAGAACTGGGCCTGAAGCCATCCTGCGCTTTTGCGACCAGCTCCCAAAACGCGAGTTGTAAAATTGAGCTTCAGGGCAGTGCAATTCACAAACCTGCAGAGCTATAAATGATAACTCTCGTCCACAAATATATTGAGGGAAGGCAAAGAAGAGGATTTGAAATCAAGGCAGAATTGCAGGAAACAGATTTCAGGAGGTAGATTCGAATCTCCTTTAAAGCACATGAAAAGCGGCAAAACGTTGACAATGATGCCCTTGGCCAAAAAGGGCGTATGCGTTTTTTCCTGAATATATTCAGGAAAAAACGCATACGCCCTTTTTGGCCAACCAAGCAACCTGGAAAGGCAAATCAGCGCTACAAAGAAGTCTCGCTTCCCATCGGTCAAAAGGGCCATTCTGAAAAAAGTGTCAAAACCAGAAATGCAGGACAGGCCATGGAGAAATGGGAGCCTTGCTACACTGATGGGCGGGATGTAAATTGCCAAAAGCCACTCTGGAGAAGTGTACGGTGAGTCGTGAAACATCTAAAAAACACAGCTTAGAGAGCATAGGGCACTTCCACTCATGGGGGTATAAATTGGGAAAATGAAAAATCAGCAAGACACAAGCACCCCAAAGTTTAGGGCTGCTCTGTTGACAAGGACCTCCACTTCATTCCACCTTAAATATCCCAGGAAAGAGAAAAATGGGTAAAGAAGTTGTGGTCCTTATGTACAATGGAAAATCACTCAGCCATGAAATCAATGTCATAAGGCTAGTAGCAGCATGATGAGTGGATTTAGGTACGACGATTCTAAGTGAAATAAGTCACACACAAAAGGACACTTCTCATAAGGTATCACTGATAGAGGGAATGTAAAAACCGTTACACTTGAACTGAATTACAAAACAGAACAGAGTCACACATGCAGAAAACACACTATGGCTGCTTAACGGGAAAGGTGAGGTGGGGTGATACATAAAACAAGGGTTTCAAATTAGCTCAGATACCGTTCCATAAACCCAATATGTAATAGACAAGACCTACTCCTTGCTCAGAGAACTGGACTCAACACGCCCTATTCACCGCACAAGAATATATCTGACTAGTAATAATCTTAAAACCTATGTATTGATATCTCTCTGTTAGTGTGTCAAGTGGGTATAAAGCGGCATAAACACAGCAGTGAAAAGCAGCTAAACCACATTATGAAAATAAATTACTTTTAAAAACCCATGAAACAAAGACAGTGAAAGAGAGAGAAATTCTTACACAATGCGTTCAGGGGCTGTGATACAACCTGGATTGACCATATCTAGACCCACAGTTGGATGAGACATAAGGGTGGACACTCTTGGGGCTGAGAGGTTTGGTGAGGTTGGGTGAGCAAACGCAGACCCTTTAAAGTAATACTGCGTGGTACCCATCGCATGGGTCCCAAATCTCCAGGTTCAAGGGCATCTTCCTACATCGAAAACATGCATGAGAAACCCAGAAGATGGTCCACCGTGTGATGGGGAAAGGTTTCTAAAACGCACCTCATTTCTCATCTCCTTGTGCCCGGGTTCGCCATTCCAGCCGCTTTACTAGCAATCTCCCTACTTGGAGCATCAGCACCTTTAACCTCCTGTTCCGTACAGGTTGCAATTTTTCCTGAGGATGAACGGGAAGACGGGGAACCAATGAGAGACTGGCTGTTGGTGTTGGGACAGGCACAGGTCACTCTATTTTCCCATCAGGAAGAAGAATTAACCACAGGCTCAACCTGCCCCCCGGAACCAGAACTGGGCCTGAAGCCATCCTGCGCTTTTGCGACCAGCTCCCAAACACGCGAGTTGTAAAATTGAGCTTCAGGGCACTGCAATTCACAAACCTGCAGAGTTATAAATGATAACTCTCGTCCACAAATATATTGAGGGAAGGCAAAGAAGAGGATTTGAAATCAAGGCAGAATTGCAGGAAACAGATTTCAGGAGGTAGATTCGAATCTCCTTTAAAGCACATGAAAAGCGGCAAAACGTTGACAATGATGCCCTTGGCCAAAAAGGGCGTATGCGTTTTTTCCTGAATATATTCAGGAAAAAACGCATACGCCCTTTTTGGCCAACCAAGCAACCTGGAAAGGCAAATCAGCGCTACAAAGAAGTCTCGCTTCCCATCGGTCAAAAGGGCCATGCTGAAAAAAGTGTCAAAACCAGAAAGGCAGGACAGGCCATGGAGAAATGGGAGCCTTGCTACACTGATGGGCGGGATGTAAATTGCCAACAGCCACTCTGGAGAAGTGTACGGTGAGTCCTGAAACATCTAAAAAACACAGCTTAGAGAGCATAGGGCACTTCCACTCATGGGGGTATAAATTGGGAAAATTAAAAATCAGCAAGACACAAGCACCCCAAAGTTTAGGGCTGCTCTGTTGACAAGGACCTCCACTTCATTCCACCTTAAATATCCCAGGAAAGAGAAAAATGGGTAAAGAAGTTGTGGTCCTTATGTACAATGGAATATCACTCAGCCATGAAATCAATGTCATAAGGCTAGGAGCAGCATGATGAGTGGATTTAGGTACGACGATTCTAAGTGAAATAAGTCACACAGAAAAGGACACTTCTCATAAGGTATCACTGATAGAGGGAATGTAAAAACCGTTACACTTGAACTGAATTACAAAACAGAACAGAGTCACACATGCAGAAAACACACTATGGCTGCTTAACGGGAAAGGTGAGGTGGGGTGATACATAAAACAAGGGTTTCAAATTAGCTCAGATACCGTTCCATAAACCCAATATGTAATAGACAAGACCTACTCCTTGCTCAGAGAACTGGACTCAACACGCCCTATTCACCGCACAAGAATATATCTGACTACTAATAATCTTAAAACCTATGTATTGATATCTCTCTGTTAGTGTGTCAAGTGGGTGTAAAGCGGCATAAACACAGCAGTGAAAAGCAGCTAAACCGCATTATGAAAATAAATTACTTTTAAAAACCCATGAAACAAAGACAGTGAAAGAGAGAGAAATTCTTACACAATGCGTTCAGGGGCTGTGATGCAACCTGGATTGACCATATCTAGACCCACAGCTGGATGAGACCTAAGGGTGGACACTCTTGGGGCTGAGAGGTTTGGTGAGGTTGGGTGAGCAAACGCAGACCCTTTAAAGTAATACTGCGTTGTACCCATCGCATGGGTCCCAAATCTCCAGGTTCAAGGGCATCTTCCTACATCGAAAACATGCATGAGAAACCCAGAAGATGGTACACCGTGTGATGGGGAAAGGTTTCTAAAACGCACCTCATTTCTCATCTCCTTGTGCCCGGGTTCGCCATCCCAGCCGCTTTACTAGCAATCTCCCTACTTGGAGCATCAGCACCTTTAACCTCCTGTTCCGTACAGGTTGCAATTTTTCCTGAGGATGAACAGGAAGACGGGGAACCAATGAGAGACTGGCTGTTGGTGTTGGGACAGGCACAGGTCACTCTATTTTCCCATCAGGAAGAAGAATTAATCACAGGCTCAGCCTGCCCCCGGAACCAGAACAGGGCCGGAAGCCATCCTGCACTTTTGCGGCCAGCTCCCAAAAACGCGAGGTGTAAAATCGAGCTTCATGGCACTGCAATTCACAAACCTGCAGAGTTATAAATGATAACTCTCGTCCACAAATATATTGAGGGAAGGCAAAGAAGAGGATTTGAAATCAAGGCAGAATTGCAGGAAACAGATTTCAGGAGGTAGATTCGAATCTCCTTTAAAGCACATGAAAAGCGGCAAAACGTTGACAATGATGCCCTTGGCCAAAAAGGGCGTATGCGTTTTTTCCTGAATATATTCAGGAAAAAACGCATACGCCCTTTTTGGCCAACCAAGCAACCTGGAAAGGCAAATCAGCGCTACAAAGAAGTCTCGCTTCCCATCGGTCAAATGGGCCATGCTGAAAAAAGTGTCAAAACCAGAAATACAGGACAGGCCATGGAGAAATGGGAGCCTTGCTACACTGATGGGCGGGATGTAAATTGCCAACAGCCACTCTGGAGAAGTGTACGGTGAGTCCTGAAACATCTAAAAAACACAGCTTAGAGAGCATAGGGCACTTCCACTCATGGGGGTATAAATTGGGAAAATTAAAAATCAGCAAGACACAAGCACCCCAAAGTTTAGGGCTGCTCTGTTGACAAGGACCTCCACTTCATTCCACCTTAAATATCCCAGGAAAGAGAAAAATGGGTAAAGAAGTTCTGGTCCTTATGTACAATGGAATATCACACAGCCATGAAATCAATGTCATAAGGCTAGTAGCAGCATGATGAGTAGATTTAGGTACGACGATTCTAAGTGAAATAAGTCACACACAAAAGGACACTTCTCATAAGGTATCACTGATAGAGGGAATGTAAAAACCATTACACTTGAACTGAATTACAAAACAGAACAGAGTCACACCTGCAGAAAACACACTATGGCTGTTTAACGGGAAAGGTGAGGTGGGGTGATACATAAAACAAGGGTTTCAAATTAGCTCAGATACCGTTCCATAAACCCAATATGTAATAGACAAGACCTACTCTTTGCTCAGAGAACTGGACTCAACACGCCCTATTCACCGCACAAGAATATATCTGACTAGTAATAATCTTAAAACCTATGTATTGATATCTCTCTGTTAGTGTGTCAAGTGGGTGTAAAGCGGCATAAACACAGCAGTGAAAAGCAGCTAAACCGCATTATGAAAATAAATTACTTTTAAAAACCCATGAAACAAAGACAGTGAAAGAGAGAGAAATTCTTACACAATGTGTTCAGGGGCTATGATGCAACCTGGATTGACCATATCTAGACCCACAGCTGGATGAGACCTAAGGGTGGACACTCTTGGGGCTGAGAGGTTTGGTGAGGTTGGGTGAGCAAACGCAGACCCTTTAAAGTAATACTGCGTGGTACCCATCGCATGGGTCCCAAATCTCCAGGTTCAAGGGCATCTTCCTACATCGAAAACATGCATGAGAAACCCAGAAGATGGTCCACCGTGTGATGGGGAAAGGTTTCTAAAACGCACCTCATTTCTCATCTCCTTGTGCCCGGGTTCGCCATTCCAGCCGCTTTACTAGCAATCTCCCTACTTGGAGCATCAGCACCTTTAACCTCCTGTTCCGTACAGGTTGCAATTTTTCCTGAGGATGAACGGGAAGACGGGGAACCAATGAGAGACTGGCTGTTGGTGTTGGGACAGGCACAGGTCACTCTATTTTCCCATCAGGAAGAAGAATTAACCACAGGCTCAACCTGCCCCCCGGAACCAGAACTGGGCCTGAAGCCATCCTGCGCTTTTGCGACCAGCTCCCAAACACGCGAGTTGTAAAATTGAGCTTCAGGGCACTGCAATTCACAAACCTGCAGAGTTATAAATGATAACTCTCGTCCACAAATATATTGAGGGAAGGCAAAGAAGAGGATTTGAAATCAAGGCAGAATTGCAGGAAACAGATTTCAGGAGGTAGATTCGAATCTCCTTTAAAGCACATGAAAAGCGGCAAAACGTTGACAATGATGCCCTTGGCCAAAAAGGGCGTATGCGTTTTTTCCTGAATATATTCAGGAAAAAACGCATACGCCCTTTTTGGCCAACCAAGCAACCTGGAAAGGCAAATCAGCGCTACAAAGAAGTCTCGCTTCCCATCGGTCAAAAGGGCCATGCTGAAAAAAGTGTCAAAACCAGAAAGGCAGGACAGGCCATGGAGAAATGGGAGCCTTGCTACACTGATGGGCGGGATGTAAATTGCCAACAGCCACTCTGGAGAAGTGTACGGTGAGTCCTGAAACATCTAAAAAACACAGCTTAGAGAGCATAGGGCACTTCCACTCATGGGGGTATAAATTGGGAAAATTAAAAATCAGCAAGACACAAGCACCCCAAAGTTTAGGGCTGCTCTGTTGACAAGGACCTCCACTTCATTCCACCTTAAATATCCCAGGAAAGAGAAAAATGGGTAAAGAAGTTGTGGTCCTTATGTACAATGGAATATCACTCAGCCATGAAATCAATGTCATAAGGCTAGGAGCAGCATGATGAGTGGATTTAGGTACGACGATTCTAAGTGAAATAAGTCACACAGAAAAGGACACTTCTCATAAGGTATCACTGATAGAGGGAATGTAAAAACCGTTACACTTGAACTGAATTACAAAACAGAACAGAGTCACACATGCAGAAAACACACTATGGCTGCTTAACGGGAAAGGTGAGGTGGGGTGATACATAAAACAAGGGTTTCAAATTAGCTCAGATACCGTTCCATAAACCCAATATGTAATAGACAAGACCTACTCCTTGCTCAGAGAACTGGACTCAACACGCCCTATTCACCGCACAAGAATATATCTGACTACTAATAATCTTAAAACCTATGTATTGATATCTCTCTGTTAGTGTGTCAAGTGGGTGTAAAGCGGCATAAACACAGCAGTGAAAAGCAGCTAAACCGCATTATGAAAATAAATTACTTTTAAAAACCCATGAAACAAAGACAGTGAAAGAGAGAGAAATTCTTACACAATGCGTTCAGGGGCTGTGATGCAACCTGGATTGACCATATCTAGACCCACAGCTGGATGAGACCTAAGGGTGGACACTCTTGGGGCTGAGAGGTTTGGTGAGGTTGGGTGAGCAAACGCAGACCCTTTAAAGTAATACTGCGTTGTACCCATCGCATGGGTCCCAAATCTCCAGGTTCAAGGGCATCTTCCTACATCGAAAACATGCATGAGAAACCCAGAAGATGGTACACCGTGTGATGGGGAAAGGTTTCTAAAACGCACCTCATTTCTCATCTCCTTGTGCCCGGGTTCGCCATCCCAGCCGCTTTACTAGCAATCTCCCTACTTGGAGCATCAGCACCTTTAACCTCCTGTTCCGTACAGGTTGCAATTTTTCCTGAGGATGAACAGGAAGACGGGGAACCAATGAGAGACTGGCTGTTGGTGTTGGGACAGGCACAGGTCACTCTATTTTCCCATCAGGAAGAAGAATTAATCACAGGCTCAGCCTGCCCCCGGAACCAGAACAGGGCCGGAAGCCATCCTGCACTTTTGCGGCCAGCTCCCAAAAACGCGAGGTGTAAAATCGAGCTTCATGGCACTGCAATTCACAAACCTGCAGAGTTATAAATGATAACTCTCGTCCACAAATATATTGAGGGAAGGCAAAGAAGAGGATTTGAAATCAAGGCAGAATTGCAGGAAACAGATTTCAGGAGGTAGATTCGAATCTCCTTTAAAGCACATGAAAAGCGGCAAAACGTTGACAATGATGCCCTTGGCCAAAAAGGGCGTATGCGTTTTTTCCTGAATATATTCAGGAAAAAACGCATACGCCCTTTTTGGCCAACCAAGCAACCTGGAAAGGCAAATCAGCGCTACAAAGAAGTCTCGCTTCCCATCGGTCAAATGGGCCATGCTGAAAAAAGTGTCAAAACCAGAAATACAGGACAGGCCATGGAGAAATGGGAGCCTTGCTACACTGATGGGCGGGATGTAAATTGCCAACAGCCACTCTGGAGAAGTGTACGGTGAGTCCTGAAACATCTAAAAAACACAGCTTAGAGAGCATAGGGCACTTCCACTCATGGGGGTATAAATTGGGAAAATTAAAAATCAGCAAGACACAAGCACCCCAAAGTTTAGGGCTGCTCTGTTGACAAGGACCTCCACTTCATTCCACCTTAAATATCCCAGGAAAGAGAAAAATGGGTAAAGAAGTTCTGGTCCTTATGTACAATGGAATATCACACAGCCATGAAATCAATGTCATAAGGCTAGTAGCAGCATGATGAGTAGATTTAGGTACGACGATTCTAAGTGAAATAAGTCACACACAAAAGGACACTTCTCATAAGGTATCACTGATAGAGGGAATGTAAAAACCATTACACTTGAACTGAATTACAAAACAGAACAGAGTCACACCTGCAGAAAACACACTATGGCTGTTTAACGGGAAAGGTGAGGTGGGGTGATACATAAAACAAGGGTTTCAAATTAGCTCAGATACCGTTCCATAAACCCAATATGTAATAGACAAGACCTACTCTTTGCTCAGAGAACTGGACTCAACACGCCCTATTCACCGCACAAGAATATATCTGACTAGTAATAATCTTAAAACCTATGTATTGATATCTCTCTGTTAGTGTGTCAAGTGGGTGTAAAGCGGCATAAACACAGCAGTGAAAAGCAGCGAAACCCCATTATGAAAATAAATTACTTTTAAAAACCCATGAAACAAAGACAGTGAAAGAGAGAGAAATTCTTACACAATGCGTTCAGGGGCTGTGATGCAACCTGGATTGACCATATCTAGACCCACAGCTGGATGAGACCTAAGGGTGGACACTCTTGGGGCTGAGAGGTTTGGTGAGGTTGGGTGAGCAAACGCAGACCCTTTAAAGTAATACTGCGTGGTACCCATCGCATGGGTCCCAAATCTCCAGGTTCAAGGGCATCTTCCTACATCGAAAACATGCATGAGAAACCCAGAAGATGGTACACCGTGTGATGGGGAAAGGTTTCTAAAACGCACCTCATTTCTCATCTCCTTGTGCCCGGGTTCGCTATTCCAGCCGCTTTACTAGCAATCTCCCTACTTGGAGCATCAGCACCTTTAACCTCCTGTTCCGTACAGGTTACAATTTTTCCTGAGGATGAACGGGAAGACGGGGAACCAATGAGAGACTGGCTCTTGGTGTTGGGACAGGCACAGGTCACTCTATTTTCCCATCAGGAAGAAGAATTAACCACAGGCTCAGCCTGACCCCGGAACCAGAACAGGGCCTGAAGCCATCCTGCGCTTTTGCGGCCAGCTCCCAAAAACGCGAGGTGTAAAATCGAGCTTCATGGCACTGCAATTCACAAACCTGCAGAGTTATAAATGATAACTCTCGTCCACAAATATATTGAGGGAAGGCAAAGAAGAGGATTTGAAATCAAGGCAGAATTGCAGGAAACAGATTTCAGGAGGTAGATTCGAATCTCCTTTAAAGCACATGAAAAGCGGCAAAACGTTGACAATGATGCCCTTGGCCAAAAAGGGCGTATGCGTTTTTTCCTGAATATATTCAGGAAAAAACGCATACGCCCTTTTTGGCCAACCAAGCAACCTGGAAAGGCAAATCAGCGCTACAAAGAAGTCTCGCTTCCCATCGGTCAAAAGGGCCATGCTGAAAAAAGTGTCAAAACCAGAAATGCAGGACAGGCCATGGAGAAATGGGAGCCTTGCTACACTGATGGGCGGGATGTAAATTGCCAACAGCCACTCTGGAGAAGTGTACGGTGAGTCCTGAAACATCTAAAAAACACAGCTTAGAGAGCATAGGGCACTTCCACTCATGGGGGTATAAATTGGGAAAATGAAAAATCAGCAAGACACAAGCACCCCAAAGTTTAGGGCTGCTCTGTTGACAAGGACCTCCACTTCATTCCACCTTAAATATCCCAGGAAAGAGAAAAATGGGTAAAGAAGTTGTGGTCCTTATGTACAATGGAATATCACTCAGGCATGAAATCAATGTCATAAGGCTAGGAGCAGCATGATGAGTGGATTTAGGTACGACGATTCTAAGTGAAATAAGTCACACACAAAAGGACACTTCTCATAAGGTATCACTGATAGAGGGAATGTAAAAACCGTTACACTTGAACTGAATTACAAAACAGAACAGAGTCACACATGCAGAAAACACACTATGGCTGTTTAACGGGAAAGGTGAGGTGGGGTGATACATAAAACAAGGGTTTCAAATTAGCTCAGATACCGTTCCATAAACCCAATATGTAATAGACAAGACCTACTCCTTGCTCAGAGAACTGGACTCAACACGCCCTATTCACCGCACAAGAATATATCTGACTAGTAATAATCTTAAAACCTATGTATTGATATCTCTCTGTTAGTGTGTCAAGTGGGTATAAAGCGGCATAAACACAGCAGTGAAAAGCAGCTAAACCACATTATGAAAATAAATTACTTTTAAAAACCCATGAAACAAAGACAGTGAAAGAGAGAGAAATTCTTACACAATGCGTTCAGGGGCTGTGATACAACCTGGATTGACCATATCTAGACCCACAGTTGGATGAGACATAAGGGTGGACACTCTTGGGGCTGAGAGGTTTGGTGAGGTTGGGTGAGCAAACGCAGACCCTTTAAAGTAATACTGCGTGGTACCCATCGCATGGGTCCCAAATCTCCAGGTTCAAGGGCATCTTCCTACATCGAAAACATGCATGAGAAACCCAGAAGATGGTCCACCGTGTGATGGGGAAAGGTTTCTAAAACGCACCTCATTTCTCATCTCCTTGTGCCCGGGTTCGCCATTCCAGCCGCTTTACTAGCAATCTCCCTACTTGGAGCATCAGCACCTTTAACCTCCTGTTCCGTACAGGTTGCAATTTTTCCTGAGGATGAACGGGAAGACGGGGAACCAATGAGAGACTGGCTGTTGGTGTTGGGACAGGCACAGGTCACTCTATTTTCCCATCTGGAAGAAGAATTAACCACAGGCTCAACCTGCCCCCCGGAACCAGAACTGGGCCTGAAGCCATCCTGCGCTTTTGCGACCAGCTCCCAAACACGCGAGTTGTAAAATTGAGCTTCAGGGCACTGCAATTCACAAACCTGCAGAGTTATAAATGATAACTCTCGTCCACAAATATATTGAGGGAAGGCAAAGAAGAGGATTTGAAATCAAGGCAGAATTGCAGGAAACAGATTTCAGGAGGTAGATTCGAATCTCCTTTAAAGCACATGAAAAGCGGCAAAACGTTGACAATGATGCCCTTGGCCAAAAAGGGCGTATGCGTTTTTTCCTGAATATATTCAGGAAAAAACGCATACGCCCTTTTTGGCCAACCAAGCAACCTGGAAAGGCAAATCAGCGCTACAAAGAAGTCTCGCTTCCCATCGGTCAAAAGGGCCATGCTGAAAAAAGTGTCAAAACCAGAAAGGCAGGACAGGCCATGGAGAAATGGGAGCCTTGCTACACTGATGGGCGGGATGTAAATTGCCAACAGCCACTCTGGAGAAGTGTACGGTGAGTCCTGAAACATCTAAAAAACACAGCTTAGAGAGCATAGGGCACTTCCACTCATGGGGGTATAAATTGGGAAAATTAAAAATCAGCAAGACACAAGCACCCCAAAGTTTAGGGCTGCTCTGTTGACAAGGACCTCCACTTCATTCCACCTTAAATATCCCAGGAAAGAGAAAAATGGGTAAAGAAGTTGTGGTCCTTATGTACAATGGAATATCACTCAGGCATGAAATCAATGTCATAAGGCTAGGAGCAGCATGATGAGTGGATTTAGGTACGACGATTCTAAGTGAAATAAGTCACACACAAAAGGACACTTCTCATAAGGTATCACTGATAGAGGGAATGTAAAAACCGTTACACTTGAACTGAATTACAAAACAGAACAGAGTCACACATGCAGAAAACACACTATGGCTGTTTAACGGGAAAGGTGAGGTGGGGTGATACATAAAACAAGGGTTTCAAATTAGCTCAGATACCGTTCCATAAACCCAATATGTAATAGACAAGACCTACTCCTTGCTCAGAGAACTGGACTCAACACGCCCTATTCACCACACAAGAATATATCTGACTACTAATAATCTTAAAACCTATGTATTGATATCTCTCTGTTAGTGTGTCAAGTGGGTGTAAAGCGGCATAAACACAGCAGTGAAAAGCAGCTAAACCGCATTATGAAAATAAATTACTTTTAAAAACCCATGAAACAAAGACAGTGAAAGAGAGAGAAATTCTTACACAATGCGTTCAGGGGCTGTGATGCAACCTGGATTGACCATATCTAGACCCACAGCTGGATGAGACCTAAGGGTGGACACTCTTGGGGCTGAGAGGTTTGGTGAGGTTGGGTGAGGAAACGCAGACCCTTTAAAGTAATACTGCGTGGTACCCATCGCATGGGTCCCAAATCTCCAGGTTCAAGGGCATCTTCCTACATCGAAAACATGCATGAGAAACCCAGAAGATGGTCCACCGTGTGATGGGGAAAGGTTTCTAAAACGCACCTCATTTCTCATCTCCTTGTGCCCGGGTTCGCCATTCCAGCCGCTTTACTAGCAATCTCCCTACTTGGAGCATCAGCACCTTTAACCTCCTGTTCCGTACAGGTTTCAATTTTTCCTGAAGATGAACGGGAAGACGGGGAACCAATGAGCGACTGGCTCTTGGTGTTGGGACAATCAGAGGTCACTCTATTTTCCCATCAGGAAGAAGAATTAACCACAGGCTCAGCCTGACCCCGGAACCAGAACAGGGCCTGAAGCCATCCTGCGCTTTTGCGGCCAGCTCCCAAAAACGCGAGGTGTAAAATCGAGCTTCATGGCACTGCAATTCACAAACCTGCAGAGTTTTAAATGATAACTCTCGTCCACAAATATATTGAGGGAAGGCAAAGAAGAGGATTTGAAATCAAGGCAGAATTGCAGGAAACAGATTTCAGGAGGTAGATTCGAATCTCCTTTAAAGCACATGAAAAGCGGCAAAACGTTGACAATGATGCCCTTGGCCAAAAAGGGCGTATGCGTTTTTTCCTGAATATATTCAGGAAAAAACGCATACGCCCTTTTTGGCCAACCAAGCAACCTGGAAAGGCAAATCAGCGCTACAAAGAAGTCTCGCTTCCCATCGGTCAAAAGGGCCATGCTGAAAAAAGTGTCAAAACCAGAAATGCAGGACAGGCCATGGAGAAATGGGAGCCTTGCTACACTGATGGGCGGGATGTAAATTGCCAACAGCCACTCTGGAGAAGTGTACGGTGAGTCCTGAAATATCTAAAAAACACAGCTTAGAGAGCATAGGGCACTTCCACTCATGGGGGTATAAATTAGGAAAATGAAAAATCAGCAAGACACAAGCACCCCAAAGTTTAGGGCTGCTCTGTTGACAAGGACCTCCACTTCATTCCACCTTAAATATCCCAGGAAAGAGAAAAATGGGTAAAGAAGTTGTGGTCCTTATGTACAATGGAATATCACTCAGCCATGAAATCAATGTCATAAGGCTAGGAGCAGCATGATGAGTGGATTTAGGTACGACGATTCTAAGTGAAATAAGTCACACAGAAAAGGACACTTCTCATAAGGTATCACTGATAGAGGGAATGTAAAAACCGTTACACTTGAACTGAATTACAAAACAGAACAGAGTCACACATGCAGAAAACACACTATGGCTGCTTAACGGGAAAGGTGAGGTGGGGTGATACATAAAACAAGGGTTTCAAATTAGCTCAGATACCGTTCCATAAACCCAATATGTAATAGACAAGACCTACTCCTTGCTCAGAGAACTGGACTCAACACGCCCTATTCACCGCACAAGAATATATCTGACTACTAATAATCTTAAAACCTATGTATTGATATCTCTCTGTTAGTGTGTCAAGTGGGTGTAAAGCGGCATAAACACAGCAGTGAAAAGCAGCTAAACCGCATTATGAAAATAAATTACTTTTAAAAACCCATGAAACAAAGACAGTGAAAGAGAGAGAAATTCTTACACAATGCGTTCAGGGGCTGTGATGCAACCTGGATTGACCATATCTAGACCCACAGCTGGATGAGACCTAAGGGTGGACACTCTTGGGGCTGAGAGGTTTGGTGAGGTTGGGTGAGCAAACGCAGACCCTTTAAAGTAATACTGCGTTGTACCCATCGCATGGGTCCCAAATCTCCAGGTTCAAGGGCATCTTCCTACATCGAAAACATGCATGAGAAACCCAGAAGATGGTACACCGTGTGATGGGGAAAGGTTTCTAAAACGCACCTCATTTCTCATCTCCTTGTGCCCGGGTTCGCCATCCCAGCCGCTTTACTAGCAATCTCCCTACTTGGAGCATCAGCACCTTTAACCTCCTGTTCCGTACAGGTTGCAATTTTTCCTGAGGATGAACAGGAAGACGGGGAACCAATGAGAGACTGGCTGTTGGTGTTGGGACAGGCACAGGTCACTCTATTTTCCCATCAGGAAGAAGAATTAATCACAGGCTCAGCCTGCCCCCGGAACCAGAACAGGGCCGGAAGCCATCCTGCACTTTTGCGGCCAGCTCCCAAAAACGCGAGGTGTAAAATCGAGCTTCATGGCACTGCAATTCACAAACCTGCAGAGTTATAAATGATAACTCTCGTCCACAAATATATTGAGGGAAGGCAAAGAAGAGGATTTGAAATCAAGGCAGAATTGCAGGAAACAGATTTCAGGAGGTAGATTCGAATCTCCTTTAAAGCACATGAAAAGCGGCAAAACGTTGACAATGATGCCCTTGGCCAAAAAGGGCGTATGCGTTTTTTCCTGAATATATTCAGGAAAAAACGCATACGCCCTTTTTGGCCAACCAAGCAACCTGGAAAGGCAAATCAGCGCTACAAAGAAGTCTCGCTTCCCATCGGTCAAATGGGCCATGCTGAAAAAAGTGTCAAAACCAGAAATACAGGACAGGCCATGGAGAAATGGGAGCCTTGCTACACTGATGGGCGGGATGTAAATTGCCAACAGCCACTCTGGAGAAGTGTACGGTGAGTCCTGAAACATCTAAAAAACACAGCTTAGAGAGCATAGGGCACTTCCACTCATGGGGGTATAAATTGGGAAAATTAAAAATCAGCAAGACACAAGCACCCCAAAGTTTAGGGCTGCTCTGTTGACAAGGACCTCCACTTCATTCCACCTTAAATATCCCAGGAAAGAGAAAAATGGGTAAAGAAGTTCTGGTCCTTATGTACAATGGAATATCACACAGCCATGAAATCAATGTCATAAGGCTAGTAGCAGCATGATGAGTAGATTTAGGTACGACGATTCTAAGTGAAATAAGTCACACACAAAAGGACACTTCTCATAAGGTATCACTGATAGAGGGAATGTAAAAACCATTACACTTGAACTGAATTACAAAACAGAACAGAGTCACACCTGCAGAAAACACACTATGGCTGTTTAACGGGAAAGGTGAGGTGGGGTGATACATAAAACAAGGGTTTCAAATTAGCTCAGATACCGTTCCATAAACCCAATATGTAATAGACAAGACCTACTCTTTGCTCAGAGAACTGGACTCAACACGCCCTATTCACCGCACAAGAATATATCTGACTAGTAATAATCTTAAAACCTATGTATTGATATCTCTCTGTTAGTGTGTCAAGTGGGTGTAAAGCGGCATAAACACAGCAGTGAAAAGCAGCGAAACCCCATTATGAAAATAAATTACTTTTAAAAACCCATGAAACAAAGACAGTGAAAGAGAGAGAAATTCTTACACAATGCGTTCAGGGGCTGTGATGCAACCTGGATTGACCATATCTAGACCCACAGCTGGATGAGACCTAAGGGTGGACACTCTTGGGGCTGAGAGGTTTGGTGAGGTTGGGTGAGCAAACGCAGACCCTTTAAAGTAATACTGCGTGGTACCCATCGCATGGGTCCCAAATCTCCAGGTTCAAGGGCATCTTCCTACATCGAAAACATGCATGAGAAACCCAGAAGATGGTACACCGTGTGATGGGGAAAGGTTTCTAAAACGCACCTCATTTCTCATCTCCTTGTGCCCGGGTTCGCCATTCCAGCCGCTTTACTAGCAATCTCCCTACTTGGAGCATCAGCACCTTTAACCTCCTGTTCCGTACAGGTTACAATTTTTCCTGAGGATGAACGGGAAGACGGGGAACCAATGAGAGACTGGCTCTTGGTGTTGGGACAGGCACAGGTCACTCTATTTTCCCATCAGGAAGAAGAATTAACCACAGGCTCAGCCTGACCCCGGAACCAGAACAGGGCCTGAAGCCATCCTGCGCTTTTGCGGCCAGCTCCCAAAAACGCGAGGTGTAAAATCGAGCTTCATGGCACTGCAATTCACAAACCTGCAGAGTTATAAATGATAACTCTCGTCCACAAATATATTGAGGGAAGGCAAAGAAGAGGATTTGAAATCAAGGCAGAATTGCAGGAAACAGATTTCAGGAGGTAGATTCGAATCTCCTTTAAAGCACATGAAAAGCGGCAAAACGTTGACAATGATGCCCTTGGCCAAAAAGGGCGTATGCGTTTTTTCCTGAATATATTCAGGAAAAAACGCATACGCCCTTTTTGGCCAACCAAGCAACCTGGAAAGGCAAATCAGCGCTACAAAGAAGTCTCGCTTCCCATCGGTCAAAAGGGCCATGCTGAAAAAAGTGTCAAAACCAGAAATGCAGGACAGGCCATGGAGAAATGGGAGCCTTGCTACACTGATGGGCGGGATGTAAATTGCCAACAGCCACTCTGGAGAAGTGTACGGTGAGTCCTGAAACATCTAAAAAACACAGCTTAGAGAGCATAGGGCACTTCCACTCATGGGGGTATAAATTGGGAAAATGAAAAATCAGCAAGACACAAGCACCCCAAAGTTTAGGGCTGCTCTGTTGACAAGGACCTCCACTTCATTCCACCTTAAATATCCCAGGAAAGAGAAAAATGGGTAAAGAAGTTGTGGTCCTTATGTACAATGGAATATCACTCAGGCATGAAATCAATGTCATAAGGCTAGGAGCAGCATGATGAGTGGATTTAGGTACGACGATTCTAAGTGAAATAAGTCACACACAAAAGGACACTTCTCATAAGGTATCACTGATAGAGGGAATGTAAAAACCGTTACACTTGAACTGAATTACAAAACAGAACAGAGTCACACATGCAGAAAACACACTATGGCTGTTTAACGGGAAAGGTGAGGTGGGGTGATACATAAAACAAGGGTTTCAAATTAGCTCAGATACCGTTCCATAAACCCAATATGTAATAGACAAGACCTACTCCTTGCTCAGAGAACTGGACTCAACACGCCCTATTCACCACACAAGAATATATCTGACTACTAATAATCTTAAAACCTATGTATTGATATCTCTCTGTTAGTGTGTCAAGTGGGTGTAAAGCGGCATAAACACAGCAGTGAAAAGCAGCTAAACCGCATTATGAAAATAAATTACTTTTAAAAACCCATGAAACAAAGACAGTGAAAGAGAGAGAAATTCTTACACAATGCGTTCAGGGGCTGTGATGCAACCTGGATTGACCATATCTAGACCCACAGCTGGATGAGACCTAAGGGTGGACACTCTTGGGGCTGAGAGGTTTGGTGAGGTTGGGTGAGGAAACGCAGACCCTTTAAAGTAATACTGCGTGGTACCCATCGCATGGGTCCCAAATCTCCAGGTTCAAGGGCATCTTCCTACATCGAAAACATGCATGAGAAACCCAGAAGATGGTCCACCGTGTGATGGGGAAAGGTTTCTAAAACGCACCTCATTTCTCATCTCCTTGTGCCCGGGTTCGCCATTCCAGCCGCTTTACTAGCAATCTCCCTACTTGGAGCATCAGCACCTTTAACCTCCTGTTCCGTACAGGTTTCAATTTTTCCTGAAGATGAACGGGAAGACGGGGAACCAATGAGCGACTGGCTCTTGGTGTTGGGACAGGCAGAGGTCACTCTATTTTCCCATCAGGAAGAAGAATTAACCACAGGCTCAGCCTGACCCCGGAACCAGAACAGGGCCTGAAGCCATCCTGCGCTTTTGCGGCCAGCTCCCAAAAACGCGAGGTGTAAAATCGAGCTTCATGGCACTGCAATTCACAAACCTGCAGAGTTTTAAATGATAACTCTCGTCCACAAATATATTGAGGGAAGGCAAAGAAGAGGATTTGAAATCAAGGCAGAATTGCAGGAAACAGATTTCAGGAGGTAGATTCGAATCTCCTTTAAAGCACATGAAAAGCGGCAAAACGTTGACAATGATGCCCTTGGCCAAAAAGGGCGTATGCGTTTTTTCCTGAATATATTCAGGAAAAAACGCATACGCCCTTTTTGGCCAACCAAGCAACCTGGAAAGGCAAATCAGCGCTACAAAGAAGTCTCGCTTCCCATCGGTCAAAAGGGCCATGCTGAAAAAAGTGTCAAAACCAGAAATGCAGGACAGGCCATGGAGAAATGGGAGCCTTGCTACACTGATGGGCGGGATGTAAATTGCCAACAGCCACTCTGGAGAAGTGTACGGTGAGTCCTGAAATATCTAAAAAACACAGCTTAGAGAGCATAGGGCACTTCCACTCATGGGGGTATAAATTAGGAAAATGAAAAATCAGCAAGACACAAGCACCCCAAAGTTTAGGGCTGCTCTGTTGACAAGGACCTCCACTTCATTCCACCTTAAATATCCCAGGAAAGAGAAAAATGGGTAAAGAAGTTGTGGTCCTTATGTACAATGGAATATCACTCAGCCATGAAATCAATGTCATAAGGCTAGGAGCAGCATGATGAGTGGATTTAGGTACGACGATTCTAAGTGAAATAAGTCACACAGAAAAGGACACTTCTCATAAGGTATCACTGATAGAGGGAATGTAAAAACCGTTACACTTGAACTGAATTACAAAACAGAACAGAGTCACACATGCAGAAAACACACTATGGCTGCTTAACGGGAAAGGTGAGGTGGGGTGATACATAAAACAAGGGTTTCAAATTAGCTCAGATACCGTTCCATAAACCCAATATGTAATAGACAAGACCTACTCCTTGCTCAGAGAACTGGACTCAACACGCCCTATTCACCGCACAAGAATATATCTGACTACTAATAATCTTAAAACCTATGTATTGATATCTCTCTGTTAGTGTGTCAAGTGGGTGTAAAGCGGCATAAACACAGCAGTGAAAAGCAGCTAAACCGCATTATGAAAATAAATTACTTTTAAAAACCCATGAAACAAAGACAGTGAAAGAGAGAGAAATTCTTACACAATGCGTTCAGGGGCTGTGATGCAACCTGGATTGACCATATCTAGACCCACAGCTGGATGAGACCTAAGGGTGGACACTCTTGGGGCTGAGAGGTTTGGTGAGGTTGGGTGAGCAAACGCAGACCCTTTAAAGTAATACTGCGTTGTACCCATCGCATGGGTCCCAAATCTCCAGGTTCAAGGGCATCTTCCTACATCGAAAACATGCATGAGAAACCCAGAAGATGGTACACCGTGTGATGGGGAAAGGTTTCTAAAACGCACCTCATTTCTCATCTCCTTGTGCCCGGGTTCGCCATCCCAGCCGCTTTACTAGCAATCTCCCTACTTGGAGCATCAGCACCTTTAACCTCCTGTTCCGTACAGGTTGCAATTTTTCCTGAGGATGAACAGGAAGACGGGGAACCAATGAGAGACTGGCTGTTGGTGTTGGGACAGGCACAGGTCACTCTATTTTCCCATCAGGAAGAAGAATTAATCACAGGCT
This sequence comes from Balaenoptera borealis, assembly GCF_965194805.1. Taxonomy (NCBI): domain Eukaryota; kingdom Metazoa; phylum Chordata; class Mammalia; order Artiodactyla; family Balaenopteridae; genus Balaenoptera; species Balaenoptera borealis. Next base: position 130,925 of record NW_028123187.1, read on the forward strand.
CAGCCTGCCCCCGGAACCAGAACAGGGCCGGAAGCCATCCTGCACTTTTGCGGCCAGCTCCCAAAAACGCGAGGTGTAAAATCGAGCTTCATGGCACTGCAATTCACAAACCTGCAGAGTTATAAATGATAACTCTCGTCCACAAATATATTGAGGGAAGGCAAAGAAGAGGATTTGAAATCAAGGCAGAATTGCAGGAAACAGATTTCAGGAGGTAGATTCGAATCTCCTTTAAAGCACATGAAAAGCGGCAAAACGTTGACAATGATGCCCTTGGCCAAAAAGGGCGTATGCGTTTTTTCCTGAATATATTCAGGAAAAAACGCATACGCCCTTTTTGGCCAACCAAGCAACCTGGAAAGGCAAATCAGCGCTACAAAGAAGTCTCGCTTCCCATCGGTCAAATGGGCCATGCTGAAAAAAGTGTCAAAACCAGAAATACAGGACAGGCCATGGAGAAATGGGAGCCTTGCTACACTGATGGGCGGGATGTAAATTGCCAACAGCCACTCTGGAGAAGTGTACGGTGAGTCCTGAAACATCTAAAAAACACAGCTTAGAGAGCATAGGGCACTTCCACTCATGGGGGTATAAATTGGGAAAATTAAAAATCAGCAAGACACAAGCACCCCAAAGTTTAGGGCTGCTCTGTTGACAAGGACCTCCACTTCATTCCACCTTAAATATCCCAGGAAAGAGAAAAATGGGTAAAGAAGTTCTGGTCCTTATGTACAATGGAATATCACACAGCCATGAAATCAATGTCATAAGGCTAGTAGCAGCATGATGAGTAGATTTAGGTACGACGATTCTAAGTGAAATAAGTCACACACAAAAGGACACTTCTCATAAGGTATCACTGATAGAGGGAATGTAAAAACCATTACACTTGAACTGAATTACAAAACAGAACAGAGTCACACCTGCAGAAAACACACTATGGCTGTTTAACGGGAAAGGTGAGGTGGGGTGATACATAAAACAAGGGTTTCAAATTAGCTCAGATACCGTTCCATAAACCCAATATGTAATAGACAAGACCTACTCTTTGCTCAGAGAACTGGACTCAACACGCCCTATTCACCGCACAAGAATATATCTGACTAGTAATAATCTTAAAACCTATGTATTGATATCTCTCTGTTAGTGTGTCAAGTGGGTGTAAAGCGGCATAAACACAGCAGTGAAAAGCAGCGAAACCCCATTATGAAAATAAATTACTTTTAAAAACCCATGAAACAAAGACAGTGAAAGAGAGAGAAATTCTTACACAATGCGTTCAGGGGCTGTGATGCAACCTGGATTGACCATATCTAGACCCACAGCTGGATGAGACCTAAGGGTGGACACTCTTGGGGCTGAGAGGTTTGGTGAGGTTGGGTGAGCAAACGCAGACCCTTTAAAGTAATACTGCGTGGTACCCATCGCATGGGTCCCAAATCTCCAGGTTCAAGGGCATCTTCCTACATCGAAAACATGCATGAGAAACCCAGAAGATGGTACACCGTGTGATGGGGAAAGGTTTCTAAAACGCACCTCATTTCTCATCTCCTTGTGCCCGGGTTCGCCATTCCAGCCACTTTACTAGCAATCTCCCTACTTGGAGCATCAGCACCTTTAACCTCCTGTTCCGTACAGGTTACAATTTTTCCTGAGGATGAACGGGAAGACGGGGAACCAATGAGAGACTGGCTCTTGGTGTTGGGACAGGCACAGGTCACTCTATTTTCCCATCAGGAAGAAGAATTAACCACAGGCTCAGCCTGACCCCGGAACCAGAACAGGGCCTGAAGCCATCCTGCGCTTTTGCGGCCAGCTCCCAAAAACGCGAGGTGTAAAATCGAGCTTCATGGCACTGCAATTCACAAACCTGCAGAGTTATAAATGATAACTCTCGTCCACAAATATATTGAGGGAAGGCAAAGAAGAGGATTTGAAATCAAGGCAGAATTGCAGGAAACAGATTTCAGGAGGTAGATTCGAATCTCCTTTAAAGCACATGAAAAGCGGCAAAACGTTGACAATGATGCCCTTGGCCAAAAAGGGCGTATGCGTTTTTTCCTGAATATATTCAGGAAAAAACGCATACGCCCTTTTTGGCCAACCAAGCAACCTGGAAAGGCAAATCAGCGCTACAAAGAAGTCTCGCTTCCCATCGGTCAAAAGGGCCATGCTGAAAAAAGTGTCAAAACCAGAAATGCAGGACAGGCCATGGAGAAATGGGAGCCTTGCTACACTGATGGGCGGGATGTAAATTGCCAACAGCCACTCTGGAGAAGTGTACGGTGAGTCCTGAAACATCTAAAAAACACAGCTTAGAGAGCATAGGGCACTTCCACTCATGGGGGTATAAATTGGGAAAATGAAAAATCAGCAAGACACAAGCACCCCAAAGTTTAGGGCTGCTCTGTTGACAAGGACCTCCACTTCATTCCACCTTAAATATCCCAGGAAAGAGAAAAATGGGTAAAGAAGTTGTGGTCCTTATGTACAATGGAATATCACTCAGGCATGAAATCAATGTCATAAGGCTAGGAGCAGCATGATGAGTGGATTTAGGTACGACGATTCTAAGTGAAATAAGTCACACACAAAAGGACACTTCTCATAAGGTATCACTGATAGAGGGAATGTAAAAACCGTTACACTTGAACTGAATTACAAAACAGAACAGAGTCACACATGCAGAAAACACACTATGGCTGTTTAACGGGAAAGGTGAGGTGGGGTGATACATAAAACAAGGGTTTCAAATTAGCTCAGATACCGTTCCATAAACCCAATATGTAATAGACAAGACCTACTCCTTGCTCAGAGAACTGGACTCAACACGCCCTATTCACCGCACAAGAATATATCTGACTAGTAATAATCTTAAAACCTATGTATTGATATCTCTCTGTTAGTGTGTCAAGTGGGTATAAAGCGGCATAAACACAGCAGTGAAAAGCAGCTAAACCACATTATGAAAATAAATTACTTTTAAAAACCCATGAAACAAAGACAGTGAAAGAGAGAGAAATTCTTACACAATGCGTTCAGGGGCTGTGATACAACCTGGATTGACCATATCTAGACCCACAGTTGGATGAGACATAAGGGTGGACACTCTTGGGGCTGAGAGGTTTGGTGAGGTTGGGTGAGCAAACGCAGACCCTTTAAAGTAATACTGCGTGGTACCCATCGCATGGGTCCCAAATCTCCAGGTTCAAGGGCATCTTCCTACATCGAAAACATGCATGAGAAACCCAGAAGATGGTCCACCGTGTGATGGGGAAAGGTTTCTAAAACGCACCTCATTTCTCATCTCCTTGTGCCCGGGTTCGCCATTCCAGCCGCTTTACTAGCAATCTCCCTACTTGGAGCATCAGCACCTTTAACCTCCTGTTCCGTACAGGTTGCAATTTTTCCTGAGGATGAACGGGAAGACGGGGAACCAATGAGAGACTGGCTGTTGGTGTTGGGACAGGCACAGGTCACTCTATTTTCCCATCTGGAAGAAGAATTAACCACAGGCTCAACCTGCCCCCCGGAACCAGAACTGGGCCTGAAGCCATCCTGCGCTTTTGCGACCAGCTCCCAAACACGCGAGTTGTAAAATTGAGCTTCAGGGCACTGCAATTCACAAACCTGCAGAGTTATAAATGATAACTCTCGTCCACAAATATATTGAGGGAAGGCAAAGAAGAGGATTTGAAATCAAGGCAGAATTGCAGGAAACAGATTTCAGGAGGTAGATTCGAATCTCCTTTAAAGCACATGAAAAGCGGCAAAACGTTGACAATGATGCCCTTGGCCAAAAAGGGCGTATGCGTTTTTTCCTGAATATATTCAGGAAAAAACGCATACGCCCTTTTTGGCCAACCAAGCAACCTGGAAAGGCAAATCAGCGCTACAAAGAAGTCTCGCTTCCCATCGGTCAAAAGGGCCATGCTGAAAAAAGTGTCAAAACCAGAAATGCAGGACAGGCCATGGAGAAATGGGAGCCTTGCTACACTGATGGGCGGGATGTAAATTGCCAACAGCCACTCTGGAGAAGTGTACGGTGAGTCCTGAAACATCTAAAAAACACAGCTTAGAGAGCATAGGGCACTTCCACTCATGGGGGTATAAATTGGGAAAATTAAAAATCAGCAAGACACAAGCACCCCAAAGTTTAGGGCTGCTCTGTTGACAAGGACCTCCACTTCATTCCACCTTAAATATCCCAGGAAAGAGAAAAATGGGTAAAGAAGTTGTGGTCCTTATGTACAATGGAATATCACTCAGGCATGAAATCAATGTCATAAGGCTAGTAGCAGCATGATGAGTGGATTTAGGTACGACGATTCTAAGTGAAATAAGTCACACACAAAAGGACACTTCTCATAAGGTATCACTGATAGAGGGAATGTAAAAACCGTTACACTTGAACTGAATTACAAAACAGAACAGAGTCACACATGCAGAAAACACACTATGGCTGTTTAACGGGAAAGGTGAGGTGGGGTGATACATAAAACAAGGGTTTCAAATTAGCTCAGATACCGTTCCATAAACCCAATATGTAATAGACAAGACCTACTCCTTGCTCAGAGAACTGGACTCAACACGCCCTATTCACCACACAAGAATATATCTGACTACTAATAATCTTAAAACCTATGTATTGATATCTCTCTGTTAGTGTGTCAAGTGGGTGTAAAGCGGCATAAACACAGCAGTGAAAAGCAGCTAAACCGCATTATGAAAATAAATTACTTTTAAAAACCCATGAAACAAAGACAGTGAAAGAGAGAGAAATTCTTACACAATGCGTTCAGGGGCTGTGATGCAACCTGGATTGACCATATCTAGACCCACAGCTGGATGAGACCTAAGGGTGGACACTCTTGGGGCTGAGAGGTTTGGTGAGGTTGGGTGAGGAAACGCAGACCCTTTAAAGTAATACTGCGTGGTACCCATCGCATGGGTCCCAAATCTCCAGGTTCAAGGGCATCTTCCTACATCGAAAACATGCATGAGAAACCCAGAAGATGGTCCACCGTGTGATGGGGAAAGGTTTCTAAAACGCACCTCATTTCTCATCTCCTTGTGCCCGGGTTCGCCATTCCAGCCGCTTTACTAGCAATCTCCCTACTTGGAGCATCAGCACCTTTAACCTCCTGTTCCGTACAGGTTGCAATTTTTCCTGAAGATGAACGGGAAGACGGGGAACCAATGAGCGACTGGCTCTTGGTGTTGGGACAGGCAGAGGTCACTCTATTTTCCCATCAGGAAGAAGAATTAACCACAGGCTCAGCCTGACCCCGGAACCAGAACAGGGCCTGAAGCCATCCTGCGCTTTTGCGGCCAGCTCCCAAAAACGCGAGGTGTAAAATCGAGCTTCATGGCACTGCAATTCACAAACCTGCAGAGTTTTAAATGATAACTCTCGTCCACAAATATATTGAGGGAAGGCAAAGAAGAGGATTTGAAATCAAGGCAGAATTGCAGGAAACAGATTTCAGGAGGTAGATTCGAATCTCCTTTAAAGCACATGAAAAGCGGCAAAACGTTGACAATGATGCCCTTGGCCAAAAAGGGCGTATGCGTTTTTTCCTGAATATATTCAGGAAAAAACGCATACGCCCTTTTTGGCCAACCAAGCAACCTGGAAAGGCAAATCAGCGCTACAAAGAAGTCTCGCTTCCCATCGGTCAAAAGGGCCATGCTGAAAAAAGTGTCAAAACCAGAAATGCAGGACAGGCCATGGAGAAATGGGAGCCTTGCTACACTGATGGGCGGGATGTAAATTGCCAACAGCCACTCTGGAGAAGTGTACGGTGAGTCCTGAATTATCTAAAAAACACAGCTTAGAGAGCATAGGGCACTTCCACTCATGGGGGTATAAATTAGGAAAATGAAAAATCAGCAAGACACAAGCACCCCAAAGTTTAGGGCTGCTCTGTTGACAAGGACCTCCACTTCATTCCACCTTAAATATCCCAGGAAAGAGAAAAATGGGTAAAGAAGTTGTGGTCCTTATGTACAATGGAATATCACTCAGCCATGAAATCAATGTCATAAGGCTAGGAGCAGCATGATGAGTGGATTTAGGTACGACGATTCTAAGTGAAATAAGTCACACAGAAAAGGACACTTCTCATAAGGTATCACTGATAGAGGGAATGTAAAAACCGTTACACTTGAACTGAATTACAAAACAGAACAGAGTCACACATGCAGAAAACACACTATGGCTGCTTAACGGGAAAGGTGAGGTGGGGTGATACATAAAACAAGGGTTTCAAATTAGCTCAGATACCGTTCCATAAACCCAATATGTAATAGACAAGACCTACTCCTTGCTCAGAGAACTGGACTCAACACGCCCTATTCACCGCACAAGAATATATCTGACTACTAATAATCTTAAAACCTATGTATTGATATCTCTCTGTTAGTGTGTCAAGTGGGTGTAAAGCGGCATAAACACAGCAGTGAAAAGCAGCTAAACCGCATTATGAAAATAAATTACTTTTAAAAACCCATGAAACAAAGACAGTGAAAGAGAGAGAAATTCTTACACAATGCGTTCAGGGGCTGTGATACAACCTGGATTGACCATATCTAGACCCACAGCTGGATGAGACCTAAGGGTGGACACTCTTGGGGCTGAGAGGTTTGGTGAGGTTGGGTGAGCAAACGCAGACCCTTTAAAGTAATACTGCGTTGTACCCATCGCATGGGTCCCAAATCTCCAGGTTCAAGGGCATCTTCCTACATCGAAAACATGCATGAGAAACCCAGAAGATGGTACACCGTGTGATGGGGAAAGGTTTCTAAAACGCACCTCATTTCTCATCTCCTTGTGCCCGGGTTCGCCATCCCAGCCGCTTTACTAGCAATCTCCCTACTTGGAGCATCAGCACCTTTAACCTCCTGTTCCGTACAGGTTGCAATTTTTCCTGAGGATGAACAGGAAGACGGGGAACCAATGAGAGACTGGCTGTTGGTGTTGGGACAGGCACAGGTCACTCTATTTTCCCATCAGGAAGAAGAATTAATCACAGGCTCAGCCTGCCCCCGGAACCAGAACAGGGCCGGAAGCCATCCTGCACTTTTGCGGCCAGCTCCCAAAAACGCGAGGTGTAAAATCGAGCTTCATGGCACTGCAATTCACAAACCTGCAGAGTTATAAATGATAACTCTCGTCCACAAATATATTGAGGGAAGGCAAAGAAGAGGATTTGAAATCAAGGCAGAATTGCAGGAAACAGATTTCAGGAGGTAGATTCGAATCTCCTTTAAAGCACATGAAAAGCGGCAAAACGTTGACAATGATGCCCTTGGCCAAAAAGGGCGTATGCGTTTTTTCCTGAATATATTCAGGAAAAAACGCATACGCCCTTTTTGGCCAACCAAGCAACCTGGAAAGGCAAATCAGCGCTACAAAGAAGTCTCGCTTCCCATCGGTCAAATGGGCCATGCTGAAAAAAGTGTCAAAACCAGAAATACAGGACAGGCCATGGAGAAATGGGAGCCTTGCTACACTGATGGGCGGGATGTAAATTGCCAACAGCCACTCTGGAGAAGTGTACGGTGAGTCCTGAAACATCTAAAAAACACAGCTTAGAGAGCATAGGGCACTTCCACTCATGGGGGTATAAATTGGGAAAATTAAAAATCAGCAAGACACAAGCACCCCAAAGTTTAGGGCTGCTCTGTTGACAAGGACCTCCACTTCATTCCACCTTAAATATCCCAGGAAAGAGAAAAATGGGTAAAGAAGTTCTGGTCCTTATGTACAATGGAATATCACACAGCCATGAAATCAATGTCATAAGGCTAGTAGCAGCATGATGAGTAGATTTAGGTACGACGATTCTAAGTGAAATAAGTCACACACAAAAGGACACTTCTCATAAGGTATCACTGATAGAGGGAATGTAAAAACCATTACACTTGAACTGAATTACAAAACAGAACAGAGTCACACCTGCAGAAAACACACTATGGCTGTTTAACGGGAAAGGTGAGGTGGGGTGATACATAAAACAAGGGTTTCAAATTAGCTCAGATACCGTTCCATAAACCCAATATGTAATAGACAAGACCTACTCTTTGCTCAGAGAACTGGACTCAACACGCCCTATTCACCGCACAAGAATATATCTGACTAGTAATAATCTTAAAACCTATGTATTGATATCTCTCTGTTAGTGTGTCAAGTGGGTGTAAAGCGGCATAAACACAGCAGTGAAAAGCAGCGAAACCCCATTATGAAAATAAATTACTTTTAAAAACCCATGAAACAAAGACAGTGAAAGAGAGAGAAATTCTTACACAATGCGTTCAGGGGCTGTGATGCAACCTGGATTGACCATATCTAGACCCACAGCTGGATGAGACCTAAGGGTGGACACTCTTGGGGCTGAGAGGTTTGGTGAGGTTGGGTGAGCAAACGCAGACCCTTTAAAGTAATACTGCGTGGTACCCATCGCATGGGTCCCAAATCTCCAGGTTCAAGGGCATCTTCCTACATCGAAAACATGCATGAGAAACCCAGAAGATGGTACACCGTGTGATGGGGAAAGGTTTCTAAAACGCACCTCATTTCTCATCTCCTTGTGCCCGGGTTCGCCATTCCAGCCGCTTTACTAGCAATCTCCCTACTTGGAGCATCAGCACCTTTAACCTCCTGTTCCGTACAGGTTACAATTTTTCCTGAGGATGAACGGGAAGACGGGGAACCAATGAGAGACTGGCTCTTGGTGTTGGGACAGGCACAGGTCACTCTATTTTCCCATCAGGAAGAAGAATTAACCACAGGCTCAGCCTGACCCCGGAACCAGAACAGGGCCTGAAGCCATCCTGCGCTTTTGCGGCCAGCTCCCAAAAACGCGAGGTGTAAAATCGAGCTTCATGGCACTGCAATTCACAAACCTGCAGAGTTATAAATGATAACTCTCGTCCACAAATATATTGAGGGAAGGCAAAGAAGAGGATTTGAAATCAAGGCAGAATTGCAGGAAACAGATTTCAGGAGGTAGATTCGAATCTCCTTTAAAGCACATGAAAAGCGGCAAAACGTTGACAATGATGCCCTTGGCCAAAAAGGGCGTATGCGTTTTTTCCTGAATATATTCAGGAAAAAACGCATACGCCCTTTTTGGCCAACCAAGCAACCTGGAAAGGCAAATCAGCGCTACAAAGAAGTCTCGCTTCCCATCGGTCAAAAGGGCCATGCTGAAAAAAGTGTCAAAACCAGAAATGCAGGACAGGCCATGGAGAAATGGGAGCCTTGCTACACTGATGGGCGGGATGTAAATTGCCAACAGCCACTCTGGAGAAGTGTACGGTGAGTCCTGAAACATCTAAAAAACACAGCTTAGAGAGCATAGGGCACTTCCACTCATGGGGGTATAAATTAGGAAAATAAAAAATCAGCAAGACACAAGCACCCCAAAGTTTAGGGTTGCTCTGTTGACAAGGACCTCCACTTCATTCCACCTTAAATATCCCAGGAAAGAGAAAAATGGGTAAAGAAGTTGTGGTCCTTATGTACAATGGAATATCACTCAGCCATGAAATCAATGTCATAAGGCTAGGAGCAGCATGATGAGTGGATTTAGGTACGACGATTCTAAGTGAAATAAGTCACACAGAAAAGGACACTTCTCATAAGGTATCACTGATAGAGGGAATGTAAAAACCGTTACACTTGAATTGAATTACAAAACAGAACAGAGTCACACATGCAGAAAACACACTATGGCTGCTTAACGGGAAAGGTGAGGTGGGGTGATACATAAAACAAGGGTTTCAAATTAGCTCAGATACCGTTCCATAAACCCAATATGTAATAGACAAGACCTACTCCTTGCTCAGAGAACTGGACTCAACACGCCCTATTCACCGCACAAGAATATATCTGACTACTAATAATCTTAAAACCTATGTATTGATATCTCTCTGTTAGTGTGTCAAGTGGGTGTAAAGCGGCATAAACACAGCAGTGAAAAGCAGCTAAACCGCATTATGAAAATAAATTACTTTTAAAAACCCATGAAACAAAGACAGTGAAAGAGAGAGAAATTCTTACACAATGTGTTCAGGGGCTGTGATGCAACCTGGATTGACCATATCTAGACCCACAGCTGGATGAGACCTAAGGGTGGACACTCTTGGGGCTGAGAGGTTTGGTGAGGTTGGGTGAGCAAACGCAGACCCTTTAAAGTAATACTGCGTGGTACCCATCACATGGGTCCCAAATCTCCAGGTTCAAGGGCATCTTCCTACATCGAAAACATGCATGAGAAACCCAGAAGATGGTACACCGTGTGATGGGGAAAGGTTTCTAAAACGCACCTCATTTCTCATCTCCTTGTGCCCGGGTTCGCCATTCCAGCCGCTTTACTAGCAATCTCCCTACTTGGAGCATCAGCACCTTTAACCTCCTGTTCCGTACAGGTTGCAATTTTTCCTGAGGATGAACGGGAAGACGGGGAACCAATGAGCGACTGGCTCTTGGTGTTGGGACAGGCAGAGGTCACTCTATTTTCCCATCAGGAAGAAGAATTAACCACAGGCTCAGCCTGACCCCGGAACCAGAACAGGGCCTGAAGCCATCCTGCGCTTTTGCGGCCAGCTCCCAAAAACGCGAGGTGTAAAATCGAGCTTCATGGCACTGCAATTCACAAACCTGCAGAGTTTTAAATGATAACTCTCGTCCACAAATATATTGAGGGAAGGCAAAGAAGAGGATTTGAAATCAAGGCAGAATTGCAGGAAACAGATTTCAGGAGGTAGATTCGAATCGCCTTTAAAGCACATGAAAAGCGGCAAAACGTTGACAATGATGCCCTTGGCCAAAAAGGGCGTATGCGTTTTTTCCTGAATATATTCAGGAAAAAACGCATACGCCCTTTTTGGCCAACCAAGCAACCTGGAAAGGCAAATCAGCGCTACAAAGAAGTCTCGCTTCCCATCGGTCAAATGGGCCATGCTGAAAAAAGTGTCAAAACCAGAAATACAGGACAGGCCATGGAGAAATGGGAGCCTTGCTACACTGATGGGCGGGATGTAAATTGCCAACAGCCACTCTGGAGAAGTGTACGGTGAGTCCTGAAACATCTAAAAAACACAGCTTAGAGAGCATAGGGCACTTCCACTCATGGGGGTATAAATTGGGAAAATTAAAAATCAGCAAGACACAAGCACCCCAAAGTTTAGGGCTGCTCTGTTGACAAGGACCTCCACTTCATTCCACCTTAAATATCCCAGGAAAGAGAAAAATGGGTAAAGAAGTTGTGGTCCTTATGTACAATGGAATATCACTCAGCCATGAAATCAATGTCATAAGGCTAGGAGCAGCATGATGAGTGGATTTAGGTACGACGATTCTAAGTGAAATAAGTCACACAGAAAAGGACACTTCTCATAAGGTATCACTGATAGAGGGAATGTAAAAACCGTTACACTTGAACTGAATTACAAAACAGAACAGAGTCACACATGCAGAAAACACACTATGGCTGCTTAACGGGAAAGGTGAGGTGGGGTGATACATAAAACAAGGGTTTCAAATTAGCTCAGATACCGTTCCATAAACCCAATATGTAATAGACAAGACCTACTCCTTGCTCAGAGAACTGGACTCAACACGCCCTATTCACCGCACAAGAATATATCTGACTACTAATAATCTTAAAACCTATGTATTGATATCTCTCTGTTAGTGTGTCAAGTGGGTGTAAAGCGGCATAAACACAGCAGTGAAAAGCAGCTAAACCGCATTATGAAAATAAATTACTTTGAAAAACCCATGAAACAAAGACAGTGAAAGAGAGAGACATTCTTACACAATGCGTTCAGGGGCTGTGATGCAACCTGGATTGACCATATCTAGACCCACAGCTGGATGAGACCTAAGGGTGGACACTCTTGGGGCTGAGAGGTTTGGTGAGGTTGGGTGAGCAAACGCAGACCCTTTAAAGTAATACTGCGTTGTACCCATCGCATGGGTCCCAAATCTCCAGGTTCAAGGGCATCTTCCTACATCGAAAACATGCATGAGAAACCCAGAAGATGGTACACCGTGTGATGGGGAAAGGTTTCTAAAACGCACCTCATTTCTCATCTCCTTGTGCCCGGGTTCGCCATCCCAGCCGCTTTACTAGCAATCTCCCTACTTGGAGCATCAGCACCTTTAACCTCCTGTTCCGTACAGGTTGCAATTTTTCCTGAGGATGAACAGGAAGACGGGGAACCAATGAGAGACTGGCTGTTGGTGTTGGGACAGGCACAGGTCACTCTATTTTCCCATCAGGAAGAAGAATTAACCACAGGCTCAGCCTGCCCCCCGGAACCAGAACAGGGCCGGAAGCCATCCTGCGCTTTTGCGGCCAGCTCCCAAAAACGCGAGGTGTAAAATCGAGCTTCATGGCACTGCAATTCACAAACCTGCAGAGTTATAAATGATAACTCTCGTCCACAAATATATTGAGGGAAGGCAAAGAAGAGGATTTGAAATCAAGGCAGAATTGCAGGAAACAGATTTCAGGAGGTAGATTCGAATCTCCTTTAAAGCACATGAAAAGCGGCAAAACGTTGACAATGATGCCCTTGGCCAAAAAGGGCGTATGCGTTTTTTCCTGAATATATTCAGGAAAAAACGCATACGCCCTTTTTGGCCAACCAAGCAACCTGGAAAGGCAAATCAGCGCTACAAAGAAGTCTCGCTTCCCATCGGTCAAAAGGGCCATGCTGAAAAAAGTGTCAAAACCAGAAATGCAGGACAGGCCATGGAGAAATGGGAGCCTTGCTACACTGATGGGCGGGATGTAAATTGCCAACAGCCACTCTGGAGAAGTGTACGGTGAGTCCTGAAACATCTAAAAAACACAGCTTAGAGAGCATAGGGCACTTCCACTCATGGGGGTATAAATTGGGAAAATTAAAAATCAGCAAGACACAAGCACCCCAAAGTTTAGGGCTGCTCTGTTGACAAGGACCTCCACTTCATTCCACCTTAAATATCCCAGGAAAGAGAAAAATGGGTAAAGAAGTTGTGGTCCTTATGTACAATGGAATATCACTCAGGCATGAAATCAATGTCATAAGGCTAGGAGCAGCATGATGAGTGGATTTAGGTAAGACGATTCTAAGTGAAATAAGTCACACACAAAAGGACACTTCTCATAAGGTATCACTGAGAGAGGGAATGTAAAAACCGTTACACTTGAACTGAATTACAAAACAGAACAGAGTCACACATGCAGAAAACACACTATGGCTGTTTAACGGGAAAGGTGAGGTGGGGTGATACATAAAACAAGGGTTTCAAATTAGCTCAGATACCGTTCCATAAACCCAATATGTAATAGACAAGACCTACTCCTTGCTCAGAGAACTGGACTCAACACGCCCTATTCACCGCACAAGAATATATCTGACTACTAATAATCTTAAAACCTATGTATTGATATCTCTCTGTTAGTGTGTCAAGTGGGTGTAAAGCGGCATAAACACAGCAGTGAAAAGCAGCTAAACCGCATTATGAAAATAAATTACTTTTAAAAACCCATGAAACAAAGACAGTGAAAGAGAGAGAAATTCTTACACAATGCGTTCAGGGGCTGTGATGCAACCTGGATTGACCATATCTAGACCCACAGCTGGATGAGACCTAAGGGTGGACACTCTTGGGGCTGAGAGGTTTGGTGAGGTTGGGTGAGCAAACGCAGACCCTTTAAAGTAATACTGCGTGGTACCCATCGCATGGGTCCCAAATCTCCAGGTTCAAGGGCATCTTCCTACATCGAAAACATGCATGAGAAACCCAGAAGATGGTCCACCGTGTGATGGGGAAAGGTTTCTAAAACGCACCTCATTTCTCATCTCCTTGTGCCCAGGTTCGCCATTCCAGCCGCTTTACTAGCAATCTCCCTACTTGGAGCATCAGCACCTTTAACCTCCTGTTCCGTACAGGTTGCAATTTGTCCTGAGGATGAACAGGAAGACGGGGAACCAATGAGAGACTAGCTCTTGGTGTTTGGACAGGCACAGGTCACTCTATTTTCCCATCAGGAAGAAGAATTAACCACAGGCTCAACCTGCCCCCCGGAACCAGAACTGGGCCTGAAGCCATCCTGCGCTTTTGCGACCAGCTCCCAAAACGCGAGTTGTAAAATTGAGCTTCAGGGCACTGCAATTCACAAACCTGCAGAGCTATAAATGATAACTCTCGTCCACAAATATATTGAGGGAAGGCAAAGAAGAGGATTTGAAATCAAGGCAGAATTGCAGGAAACAGATTTCAGGAGGTAGATTCGAATCTCCTTTAAAGCACATGAAAAGCGACAAAACGTTGACAATGATGCCCTTGGCCAAAAAGGGCGTATGCGTTTTTTCCTGAATATATTCAGGAAAAAACGCATACGCCCTTTTTGGCCAACCAAGCAACCTGGAAAGGCAAATCAGCGCTACAAAGAAGTCTCGCTTCCCATCGGTCAAAAGGGCCATGCTGAAAAACGTGTCAAAACCAGAAATGCAGGACAGGCCATGGAGAAATGGGAGCCTTGCTACACTGATGGGCGGGATGTAAATTGCCAAAAGCCACTCTGGAGAAGTGTACGGTGAGTCGTGAAACATCTAAAAAACACAGCTTAGAGAGCATAGGGCACTTCCACTCATGGGGGTATAAATTGGGAAAATGAAAAATCAGCAAGACACAAGCACCCCAAAGTTTAGGGCTGCTCTGTTGACAAGGACCTCCACTTCATTCCACCTTAAATATCCCAGGAAAGAGAAAAATGGGTAAAGAAGTTGTGGTCCTTATGTACAATGGAAAATCACTCAGCCATGAAATCAATGTCATAAGGCTAGTAGCAGCATGATGAGTGGATTTAGGTACGACGATTCTAAGTGAAATAAGTCACACACAAAAGGACACTTCTCATAAGGTATCACTGATAGAGGGAATGTAAAAACCGTTACACTTGAACTGAATTACAAAACAGAACAGAGTCACACATGCAGAAAACACACTATGGCTGCTTAACGGGAAAGGTGAGGTGGGGTGATACATAAAACAAGGGTTTCAAATTAGCTCAGATACCGTTCCATAAACCCAATATGTAATAGACAAGACCTACTCCTTGCTCAGAGAACTGGACTCAACACGCCCTATTCACCGCACAAGAATATATCTGACTAGTAATAATCTTAAAACCTATGTATTGATATCTCTCTGTTAGTGTGTCAAGTGGGTATAAAGCGGCATAAACACAGCAGTGAAAAGCAGCTAAACCACATTATGAAAATAAATTACTTTTAAAAACCCATGAAACAAAGACAGTGAAAGAGAGAGAAATTCTTACACAATGCGTTCAGGGGCTGTGATACAACCTGGATTGACCATATCTAGACCCACAGTTGGATGAGACATAAGGGTGGACACTCTTGGGGCTGAGAGGTTTGGTGAGGTTGGGTGAGCAAACGCAGACCCTTTAAAGTAATACTGCGTGGTACCCATCGCATGGGTCCCAAATCTCCAGGTTCAAGGGCATCTTCCTACATCGAAAACATGCATGAGAAACCCAGAAGATGGTACACCGTGTGATGGGGAAAGGTTTCTAAAACGCACCTCATTTCTCATCTCCTTGTGCCCGGGTTCGCCATTCCAGCCGCTTTACTAGCAATCTCCCTACTTGGAGCATCAGCACCTTTAACCTCCTGTTCCGTACAGGTTGCAATTTTTCCTGAGGATGAACGGGAAGACGGGGAACCAATGAGCGACTGGCTCTTGGTGTTGGGACAGGCAGAGGTCACTCTATTTTCCCATCAGGAAGAAGAATTAACCACAGGCTCAGCCTGACCCCGGAACCAGAACAGGGCCTGAAGCCATCCTGCGCTTTTGCGGCCAGCTCCCAAAAACGCGAGGTGTAAAATCGAGCTTCATGGCACTGCAATTCACAAACCTGCAGAGTTTTAAATGATAACTCTCGTCCACAAATATATTGAGGGAAGGCAAAGAAGAGGATTTGAAATCAAGGCAGAATTGCAGGAAACAGATTTCAGGAGGTAGATTCGAATCGCCTTTAAAGCACATGAAAAGCGGCAAAACGTTGACAATGATGCCCTTGGCCAAAAAGGGCGTATGCGTTTTTTCCTGAATATATTCAGGAAAAAACGCATACGCCCTTTTTGGCCAACCAAGCAACCTGGAAAGGCAAATCAGCGCTACAAAGAAGTCTCGCTTCCCATCGGTCAAAAGGGCCATGCTGAAAAAAGTGTCAAAACCAGAAATGCAGGACAGGCCATGGAGAAATGGGAGCCTTGCTACACTGATGGGCGGGATGTAAATTGCCAACAGCCACTCTGGAGAAGTGTACGGTGAGTCCTGAAATATCTAAAAAACACAGCTTAGAGAGCATAGGGCACTTCCACTCATGGGGGTATAAATTAGGAAAATGAAAAATCAGCAAGACACAAGCACCCCAAAGTTTAGGGCTGCTCTGTTGACAAGGACCTCCACTTCATTCCACCTTAAATATCCCAGGAAAGAGAAAAATGGGTAAAGAAGTTGTGGTCCTTATGTACAATGGAATATCACTCAGCCATGAAATCAATGTCATAAGGCTAGGAGCAGCATGATGAGTGGATTTAGGTACGACGATTCTAAGTGAAATAAGTCACACAGAAAAGGACACTTCTCATAAGGTATCACTGATAGAGGGAATGTAAAAACCGTTACACTTGAACTGAATTACAAAACAGAACAGAGTCACACATGCAGAAAACACACTATGGCTGCTTAACGGGAAAGGTGAGGTGGGGTGATACATAAAACAAGGGTTTCAAATTAGCTCAGATACCGTTCCATAAACCCAATATGTAATAGACAAGACCTACTCCTTGCTCAGAGAACTGGACTCAACACGCCCTATTCACCGCACAAGAATATATCTGACTACTAATAATCTTAAAACCTATGTATTGATATCTCTCTGTTAGTGTGTCAAGTGGGTGTAAAGCGGCATAAACACAGCAGTGAAAAGCAGCTAAACCGCATTATGAAAATAAATTACTTTTAAAAACCCATGAAACAAAGACAGTGAAAGAGAGAGACATTCTTACACAATGCGTTCAGGGGCTGTGATGCAACCTGGATTGACCATATCTAGACCCACAGCTGGATGAGACCTAAGGGTGGACACTCTTGGGGCTGAGAGGTTTGGTGAGGTTGGGTGAGCAAACGCAGACCCTTTAAAGTAATACTGCGTTGTACCCATCGCATGGGTCCCAAATCTCCAGGTTCAAGGGCATCTTCCTACATCGAAAACATGCATGAGAAACCCAGAAGATGGTACACCGTGTGATGGGGAAAGGTTTCTAAAACGCACCTCATTTCTCATCTCCTTGTGCCCGGGTTCGCCATCCCAGCCGCTTTACTAGCAATCTCCCTACTTGGAGCATCAGCACCTTTAACCTCCTGTTCCGTACAGGTTGCAATTTTTCCTGAGGATGAACAGGAAGACGGGGAACCAATGAGAGACTGGCTGTTGGTGTTGGGACAGGCACAGGTCACTCTATTTTCCCATCAGGAAGAAGAATTAACCACAGGCTCAGCCTGCCCCCCGGAACCAGAACAGGGCCGGAAGCCATCCTGCGCTTTTGCGGCCAGCTCCCAAAAACGCGAGGTGTAAAATCGAGCTTCATGGCACTGCAATTCACAAACCTGCAGAGTTATAAATGATAACTCTCGTCCACAAATATATTGAGGGAAGGCAAAGAAGAGGATTTGAAATCAAGGCAGAATTGCAGGAAACAGATTTCAGGAGGTAGATTCGAATCTCCTTTAAAGCACATGAAAAGCGGCAAAACGTTGACAATGATGCCCTTGGCCAAAAAGGGCGTATGCGTTTTTTCCTGAATATATTCAGGAAAAAACGCATACGCCCTTTTTGGCCAACCAAGCAACCTGGAAAGGCAAATCAGCGCTACAAAGAAGTCTCGCTTCCCATCGGTCAAAAGGGCCATGCTGAAAAAAGTGTCAAAACCAGAAATGCAGGACAGGCCATGGAGAAATGGGAGCCTTGCTACACTGATGGGCGGGATGTAAATTGCCAACAGCCACTCTGGAGAAGTGTACGGTGAGTCCTGAAACATCTAAAAAACACAGCTTAGAGAGCATAGGGCACTTCCACTCATGGGGGTATAAATTGGGAAAATTAAAAATCAGCAAGACACAAGCACCCCAAAGTTTAGGGCTGCTCTGTTGACAAGGACCTCCACTTCATTCCACCTTAAATATCCCAGGAAAGAGAAAAATGGGTAAAGAAGTTGTGGTCCTTATGTACAATGGAATATCACTCAGGCATGAAATCAATGTCATAAGGCTAGGAGCAGCATGATGAGTGGATTTAGGTAAGACGATTCTAAGTGAAATAAGTCACACACAAAAGGACACTTCTCATAAGGTATCACTGAGAGAGGGAATGTAAAAACCGTTACACTTGAACTGAATTACAAAACAGAACAGAGTCACACATGCAGAAAACACACTATGGCTGTTTAACGGGAAAGGTGAGGTGGGGTGATACATAAAACAAGGGTTTCAAATTAGCTCAGATACCGTTCCATAAACCCAATATGTAATAGACAAGACCTACTCCTTGCTCAGAGAACTGGACTCAACACGCCCTATTCACCGCACAAGAATATATCTGACTACTAATAATCTTAAAACCTACGTATTGATATCTCTCTGTTAGTGTGTCAAGTGGGTGTAAAGCGGCATAAACACAGCAGTGAAAAGCAGCTAAACCGCATTATGAAAATAAATTACTTTTAAAAACCCATGAAACAAAGACAGTGAAAGAGAGAGAAATTCTTACACAATGCGTTCAGGGGCTGTGATGCAACCTGGATTGACCATATCTAGACCCACAGCTGGATGAGACCTAAGGGTGGACACTCTTGGGGCTGAGAGGTTTGGTGAGGTTGGGTGAGCAAACGCAGACCCTTTAAAGTAATACTGCGTGGTACCCATCGCATGGGTCCCAAATCTCCAGGTTCAAGGGCATCTTCCTACATCGAAAACATGCATGAGAAACCCAGAAGATGGTCCACCGTGTGATGGGGAAAGGTTTCTAAAACGCACCTCATTTCTCATCTCCTTGTGCCCAGGTTCGCCATTCCAGCCGCTTTACTAGCAATCTCCCTACTTGGAGCATCAGCACCTTTAACCTCCTGTTCCGTACAGGTTGCAATTTGTCCTGAGGATGAACAGGAAGACGGGGAACCAATGAGAGACTAGCTCTTGGTGTTTGGACAGGCACAGGTCACTCTATTTTCCCATCAGGAAGAAGAATTAACCACAGGCTCAACCTGCCCCCCGGAACCAGAACTGGGCCTGAAGCCATCCTGCGCTTTTGCGACCAGCTCCCAAAACGCGAGTTGTAAAATTGAGCTTCAGGGCACTGCAATTCACAAACCTGCAGAGCTATAAATGATAACTCTCGTCCACAAATATATTGAGGGAAGGCAAAGAAGAGGATTTGAAATCAAGGCAGAATTGCAGGAAACAGATTTCAGGAGGTAGATTCGAATCTCCTTTAAAGCACATGAAAAGCGACAAAACGTTGACAATGATGCCCTTGGCCAAAAAGGGCGTATGCGTTTTTTCCTGAATATATTCAGGAAAAAACGCATACGCCCTTTTTGGCCAACCAAGCAACCTGGAAAGGCAAATCAGCGCTACAAAGAAGTCTCGCTTCCCATCGGTCAAAAGGGCCATGCTGAAAAACGTGTCAAAACCAGAAATGCAGGACAGGCCATGGAGAAATGGGAGCCTTGCTACACTGATGGGCGGGATGTAAATTGCCAAAAGCCACTCTGGAGAAGTGTACGGTGAGTCGTGAAACATCTAAAAAACACAGCTTAGAGAGCATAGGGCACTTCCACTCATGGGGGTATAAATTGGGAAAATGAAAAATCAGCAAGACACAAGCACCCCAAAGTTTAGGGCTGCTCTGTTGACAAGGACCTCCACTTCATTCCACCTTAAATATCCCAGGAAAGAGAAAAATGGGTAAAGAAGTTGTGGTCCTTATGTACAATGGAAAATCACTCAGCCATGAAATCAATGTCATAAGGCTAGTAGCAGCATGATGAGTGGATTTAGGTACGACGATTCTAAGTGAAATAAGTCACACACAAAAGGACACTTCTCATAAGGTATCACTGATAGAGGGAATGTAAAAACCGTTACACTTGAACTGAATTACAAAACAGAACAGAGTCACACATGCAGAAAACACACTATGGCTGCTTAACGGGAAAGGTGAGGTGGGGTGATACATAAAACAAGGGTTTCAAATTAGCTCAGATACCGTTCCATAAACCCAATATGTAATAGACAAGACCTACTCCTTGCTCAGAGAACTGGACTCAACACGCCCTATTCACCGCACAAGAATATATCTGACTAGTAATAATCTTAAAACCTATGTATTGATATCTCTCTGTTAGTGTGTCAAGTGGGTATAAAGCGGCATAAACACAGCAGTGAAAAGCAGCTAAACCACATTATGAAAATAAATTACTTTTAAAAACCCATGAAACAAAGACAGTGAAAGAGAGAGAAATTCTTACACAATGCGTTCAGGGGCTGTGATACAACCTGGATTGACCATATCTAGACCCACAGTTGGATGAGACATAAGGGTGGACACTCTTGGGGCTGAGAGGTTTGGTGAGGTTGGGTGAGCAAACGCAGACCCTTTAAAGTAATACTGCGTGGTACCCATCGCATGGGTCCCAAATCTCCAGGTTCAAGGGCATCTTCCTACATCGAAAACATGCATGAGAAACCCAGAAGATGGTACACCGTGTGATGGGGAAAGGTTTCTAAAACGCACCTCATTTCTCATCTCCTTGTGCCCGGGTTCGCCATTCCAGCCGCTTTACTAGCAATCTCCCTACTTGGAGCATCAGCACCTTTAACCTCCTGTTCCGTACAGGTTGCAATTTTTCCTGAGGATGAACGGGAAGACGGGGAACCAATGAGCGACTGGCTCTTGGTGTTGGGACAGGCAGAGGTCACTCTATTTTCCCATCAGGAAGAAGAATTAACCACAGGCTCAGCCTGACCCCGGAACCAGAACAGGGCCTGAAGCCATCCTGCGCTTTTGCGGCCAGCTCCCAAAAACGCGAGGTGTAAAATCGAGCTTCATGGCACTGCAATTCACAAACCTGCAGAGTTTTAAATGATAACTCTCGTCCACAAATATATTGAGGGAAGGCAAAGAAGAGGATTTGAAATCAAGGCAGAATTGCAGGAAACAGATTTCAGGAGGTAGATTCGAATCGCCTTTAAAGCACATGAAAAGCGGCAAAACGTTGACAATGATGCCCTTGGCCAAAAAGGGCGTATGCGTTTTTTCCTGAATATATTCAGGAAAAAACGCATACGCCCTTTTTGGCCAACCAAGCAACCTGGAAAGGCAAATCAGCGCTACAAAGAAGTCTCGCTTCCCATCGGTCAAATGGGCCATGCTGAAAAAAGTGTCAAAACCAGAAATGCAGGACAGGCCATGGAGAAATGGGAGCCTTGCTACACTGATGGGCGGGATGTAAATTGCCAACAGCCACTCTGGAGAAGTGTACGGTGAGTCCTGAAATATCTAAAAAACACAGCTTAGAGAGCATAGGGCACTTCCACTCATGGGGGTATAAATTAGGAAAATGAAAAATCAGCAAGACACAAGCACCCCAAAGTTTAGGGCTGCTCTGTTGACAAGGACCTCCACTTCATTCCACCTTAAATATCCCAGGAAAGAGAAAAATGGGTAAAGAAGTTGTGGTCCTTATGTACAATGGAATATCACTCAGCCATGAAATCAATGTCATAAGGCTAGGAGCAGCATGATGAGTGGATTTAGGTACGACGATTCTAAGTGAAATAAGTCACACAGAAAAGGACACTTCTCATAAGGTATCACTGATAGAGGGAATGTAAAAACCGTTACACTTGAACTGAATTACAAAACAGAACAGAGTCACACATGCAGAAAACACACTATGGCTGCTTAACAGGAAAGGTGAGGTGGGGTGATACATAAAACAAGGGTTTCAAATTAGCTCAGATACCGTTCCATAAACCCAATATGTAATAGACAAGACCTACTCCTTGCTCAGAGAACTGGACTCAACACGCCCTATTCACCGCACAAGAATATATCTGACTACTAATAATCTTAAAACCTATGTATTGATATCTCTCTGTTAGTGTGTCAAGTGGGTGTAAAGCGGCATAAACACAGCAGTGAAAAGCAGCTAAACCGCATTATGAAAATAAATTACTTTTAAAAACCCATGAAACAAAGACAGTGAAAGAGAGAGAAATTCTTACACAATGCGTTCAGGGGCTGTGATGCAACCTGGATTGACCATATCTAGACCCACAGCTGGATGAGACCTAAGGGTGGACACTCTTGGGGCTGAGAGGTTTGGTGAGGTTGGGTGAGCAAACGCAGACCCTTTAAAGTAATACTGCGTTGTACCCATCGCATGGGTCCCAAATCTCCAGGTTCAAGGGCATCTTCCTACATCGAAAACATGCATGAGAAACCCAGAAGATGGTACACCGTGTGATGGGGAAAGGTTTCTAAAACGCACCTCATTTCTCATCTCCTTGTGCCCGGGTTCGCCATCCCAGCCGCTTTACTAGCAATCTCCCTACTTGGAGCATCAGCACCTTTAACCTCCTGTTCCGTACAGGTTGCAATTTTTCCTGAGGATGAACAGGAAGACGGGGAACCAATGAGAGACTGGCTGTTGGTGTTGGGACAGGCACAGGTCACTCTATTTTCCCATCAGGAAGAAGAATTAACCACAGGCTCAGCCTGCCCCCCGGAACCAGAACAGGGCCGGAAGCCATCCTGCGCTTTTGCGGCCAGCTCCCAAAAACGCGAGGTGTAAAATCGAGCTTCATGGCACTGCAATTCACAAACCTGCAGAGTTATAAATGATAACTCTCGTCCACAAATATATTGAGGGAAGGCAAAGAAGAGGATTTGAAATCAAGGCAGAATTGCAGGAAACAGATTTCAGGAGGTAGATTCGAATCTCCTTTAAAGCACATGAAAAGCGGCAAAACGTTGACAATGATGCCCTTGGCCAAAAAGGGCGTATGCGTTTTTTCCTGAATATAGTCAGGAAAAAACGCATACGCCCTTTTTGGCCAACCAAGCAACCTGGAAAGGCAAATCAGCGCTACAAAGAAGTCTCGCTTCCCATCGGTCAAAAGGGCCATGCTGAAAAAAGTGTCAAAACCAGAAATGCAGGACAGGCCATGGAGAAATGGGAGCCTTGCTACACTGATGGGCGGGATGTAAATTGCCAACAGCCACTCTGGAGAAGTGTACGGTGAGTCCTGAAACATCTAAAAAACACAGCTTAGAGAGCATAGGGCACTTCCACTCATGGGGGTATAAATTGGGAAAATTAAAAATCAGCAAGACACAAGCACCCCAAAGTTTAGGGCTGCTCTGTTGACAAGGACCTCCACTTCATTCCACCTTAAATATCCCAGGAAAGAGAAAAATGGGTAAAGAAGTTCTGGTCCTTATGTACAATGGAATATCACACAGCCATGAAATCAATGTCATAAGGCTAGTAGCAGCATGATGAGTAGATTTAGGTACGACGATTCTAAGTGAAATAAGTCACACACAAAAGGACACTTCTCATAAGGTATCACTGATAGAGGGAATGTAAAAACCATTACACTTGAACTGAATTACAAAACAGAACAGAGTCACACCTGCAGAAAACACACTATGGCTGTTTAACGGGAAAGGTGAGGTGGGGTGATACATAAAACAAGGGTTTCAAATTAGCTCAGATACCGTTCCATAAACCCAATATGTAATAGACAAGACCTACTCTTTGCTCAGAGAACTGGACTCAACACGCCCTATTCACCGCACAAGAATATATCTGACTAGTAATAATCTTAAAACCTATGTATTGATATCTCTCTGTTAGTGTGTCAAGTGGGTGTAAAGCGGCATAAACACAGCAGTGAAAAGCAGCGAAACCCCATTATGAAAATAAATTACTTTTAAAAACCCATGAAACAAAGACAGTGAAAGAGAGAGAAATTCTTACACAATGCGTTCAGGGGCTGTGATGCAACCTGGATTGACCATATCTAGACCCACAGCTGGATGAGACCTAAGGGTGGACACTCTTGGGGCTGAGAGGTTTGGTGAGGTTGGGTGAGCAAACGCAGACCCTTTAAAGTAATACTGCGTGGTACCCATCGCATGGGTCCCAAATCTCCAGGTTCAAGGGCATCTTCCTACATCGAAAACATGCATGAGAAACCCAGAAGATGGTACACCGTGTGATGGGGAAAGGTTTCTAAAACGCACCTCATTTCTCATCTCCTTGTGCCCGGGTTCGCCATTCCAGCCGCTTTACTAGCAATCTCCCTACTTGGAGCATCAGCACCTTTAACCTCCTGTTCCGTACAGGTTACAATTTTTCCTGAGGATGAACGGGAAGACGGGGAACCAATGAGAGACTGGCTCTTGGTGTTGGGACAGGCACAGGTCACTCTATTTTCCCATCAGGAAGAAGAATTAACCACAGGCTCAGCCTGACCCCGGAACCAGAACAGGGCCTGAAGCCATCCTGCGCTTTTGCGGCCAGCTCCCAAAAACGCGAGGTGTAAAATCGAGCTTCATGGCACTGCAATTCACAAACCTGCAGAGTTATAAATGATAACTCTCGTCCACAAATATATTGAGGGAAGGCAAAGAAGAGGATTTGAAATCAAGGCAGAATTGCAGGAAACAGATTTCAGGAGGTAGATTCGAATCTCCTTTAAAGCACATGAAAAGCGGCAAAACGTTGACAATGATGCCCTTGGCCAAAAAGGGCGTATGCGTTTTTTCCTGAATATATTCAGGAAAAAACGCATACGCCCTTTTTGGCCAACCAAGCAACCTGGAAAGGCAAATCAGCGCTACAAAGAAGTCTCGCTTCCCATCGGTCAAAAGGGCCATGCTGAAAAAAGTGTCAAAACCAGAAATGCAGGACAGGCCATGGAGAAATGGGAGCCTTGCTACACTGATGGGCGGGATGTAAATTGCCAACAGCCACTCTGGAGAAGTGTACGGTGAGTCCTGAAACATCTAAAAAACACAGCTTAGAGAGCATAGGGCACTTCCACTCATGGGGGTATAAATTAGGAAAATAAAAAATCAGCAAGACACAAGCACCCCAAAGTTTAGGGTTGCTCTGTTGACAAGGACCTCCACTTCATTCCACCTTAAATATCCCAGGAAAGAGAAAAATGGGTAAAGAAGTTGTGGTCCTTATGTACAATGGAATATCACTCAGCCATGAAATCAATGTCATAAGGCTAGGAGCAGCATGATGAGTGGATTTAGGTACGACGATTCTAAGTGAAATAAGTCACACAGAAAAGGACACTTCTCATAAGGTATCACTGATAGAGGGAATGTAAAAACCGTTACACTTGAACTGAATTACAAAACAGAACAGAGTCACACATGCAGAAAACACACTATGGCTGCTTAACGGGAAAGGTGAGGTGGGGTGATACATAAAACAAGGGTTTCAAATTAGCTCAGATACCGTTCCATAAACCCAATATGTAATAGACAAGACCTACTCCTTGCTCAGAGAACTGGACTCAACACGCCCTATTCACCGCACAAGAATATATCTGACTACTAATAATCTTAAAACCTATGTATTGATATCTCTCTGTTAGTGTGTCAAGTGGGTGTAAAGCGGCATAAACACAGCAGTGAAAAGCAGCTAAACCGCATTATGAAAATAAATTACTTTTAAAAACCCATGAAACAAAGACAGTGAAAGAGAGAGAAATTCTTACACAATGCGTTCAGGGGCTGTGATGCAACCTGAATTGACCATATCTAGACCCACAGCTGGATGAGACCTAAGGGTGGACACTCTTGGGGCTGAGAGGTTTGGTGAGGTTGGGTGAGCAAACGCAGACCCTTTAAAGTAATACTGCGTGGTACCCATCGCATGGGTCCCAAATCTCCAGGTTCAAGGGCATCTTCCTACATCGAAAACATGCATGAGAAACCCAGAAGATGGTACACCGTGTGATGGGGAAAGGTTTCTAAAACGCACCTCATTTCTCATCTCCTTGTGCCCGGGTTCGCCATTCCAGCCGCTTTACTAGCAATCTCCCTACTTGGAGCATCAGCACCTTTAACCTCCTGTTCCGTACAGGTTGCAATTTTTCCTGAGGATGAACGGGAAGACGGGGAACCAATGAGCGACTGGCTCTTGGTGTTGGGACAGGCAGAGGTCACTCTATTTTCCCATCAGGAAGAAGAATTAACCACAGACTCAGCCTGACCCCGGAGCCAGAACAGGGCCTGAAGCCATCCTGCGCTTTTGCGGCCAGCTCCCAAAAACGCGAGGTGTAAAATCGAGCTTCATGGCACTGCAATTCACAAACCTGCAGAGTTTTAAATGATAACTCTCGTCCACAAATATATTGAGGGAAGGCAAAGAAGAGGATTTGAAATCAAGGCAGAATTGCAGGAAACAGATTTCAGGAGGTAGATTCGAATCTCCTTTAAAGCACATGAAAAGCGGCAAAACGTTGACAATGATGCCCTTGGCCAAAAAGGGCGTATGCGTTTTTTCCTGAATATATTCAGGAAAAAACGCATACGCCCTTTTTGGCCAACCAAGCAACCTGGAAAGGCAAATCAGCGCTACAAAGAAGTCTCGCTTCCCATCGGTCAAAAGGGCCATGCTGAAAAAAGTGTCAAAACCAGAAATGCAGGACAGGCCATGGAGAAATGGGAGCCTTGCTACACTGATGGGCGGGATGTAAATTGCCAACAGCCACTCTGGAGAAGTGTACGGTGAGTCCTGAAATATCTAAAAAACACAGCTTAGAGAGCATAGGGCACTTCCACTCATGGGGGTATAAATTAGGAAAATGAAAAATCAGCAAGACACAAGCACCCCAAAGTTTAGGGCTGCTCTGTTGACAAGGACCTCCACTTCATTCCACCTTAAATATCCCAGGAAAGAGAAAAACGGGTAAAGAAGTTGTGGTCCTTATGTACAATGGAATATCACTCAGCCATGAAATCAATGTCATAAGGCTAGGAGCAGCATGATGAGTGGATTTAGGTACGACGATTCTAAGTGAAATAAGTCACACAGAAAAGGACACTTCTCATAAGGTATCACTGATAGAGGGAATGTAAAAACCGTTACACTTGAACTGAATTACAAAACAGAACAGAGTCACACATGCAGAAAACACACTATGGCTGCTTAACGGGAAAGGTGAGGTGGGGTGATACATAAAACAAGGGTTTCAAATTAGCTCAGATACCGTTCCATAAACCCAATATGTAATAGACAAGACCTACTCCTTGCTCAGAGAACTGGACTCAACACGCCCTATTCACCGCACAAGAATATATCTGACTACTAATAATCTTAAAACCTATGTATTGATATCTCTCTGTTAGTGTGTCAAGTGGGTGTAAAGCGGCATAAACACAGCAGTGAAAAGCAGCTAAACCGCATTATGAAAATAAATTACTTTTAAAAACCCATGAAACAAAGACAGTGAAAGAGAGAGAAATTCTTACACAATGCGTTCAGGGGCTGTGATGCAACCTGGATTGACCATATCTAGACCCACAGCTGGATGAGACCTAAGGGTGGACACTCTTGGGGCTGAGAGGTTTGGTGAGGTTGGGTGAGCAAACGCAGACCCTTTAAAGTAATACTGCGTTGTACCCATCGCATGGGTCCCAAATCTCCAGGTTCAAGGGCATCTTCCTACATCGAAAACATGCATGAGAAACCCAGAAGATGGTACACCGTGTGATGGGGAAAGGTTTCTAAAACGCACCTCATTTCTCATCTCCTTGTGCCCGGGTTCGCCATCCCAGCCGCTTTACTAGCAATCTCCCTACTTGGAGCATCAGCACCTTTAACCTCCTGTTCCGTACAGGTTGCAATTTGTCCTGAGGATGAACAGGAAGACGGGGAACCAATGAGAGACTAGCTCTTGGTGTTTGGACAGGCACAGGTCACTCTATTTTCCCATCAGGAAGAAGAATTAACCACAGGCTCAACCTGCCCCCCGGAACCAGAACTGGGCCTGAAGCCATCCTGCGCTTTTGCGACCAGCTCCCAAAACGCGAGTTGTAAAATTGAGCTTCAGGGCACTGCAATTCACAAACCTGCAGAGCTATAAATGATAACTCTCGTCCACAAATATATTGAGGGAAGGCAAAGAAGAGGATTTGAAATCAAGGCAGAATTGCAGGAAACAGATTTCAGGAGGTAGATTCGAATCTCCTTTAAAGCACATGAAAAGCGACAAAACGTTGACAATGATGCCCTTGGCCAAAAAGGGCGTATGCGTTTTTTCCTGAATATATTCAGGAAAAAACGCATACGCCCTTTTTGGCCAACCAAGCAACCTGGAAAGGCAAATCAGCGCTACAAAGAAGTCTCGCTTCCCATCGGTCAAAAGGGCCATGCTGAAAAACGTGTCAAAACCAGAAATGCAGGACAGGCCATGGAGAAATGGGAGCCTTGCTACACTGATGGGCGGGATGTAAATTGCCAAAAGCCACTCTGGAGAAGTGTACGGTGAGTCGTGAAACATCTAAAAAAACACAGCTTAGAGAGCATAGGGCACTTCCACTCATGGGGGTATAAATTGGGAAAATTAAAAATCAGCAAGACACAAGGACCCCAAAGTTTAGGGCTGCTCTGTTGACAAGGACCTCCACTTCATTCCACCTTAAATATCCCAGGAAAGAGAAAAATGGGTAAAGAAGTTGTGGTCCTTATGTACAATGGAAAATCACTCAGCCATGAAATCAATGTCATAAGGCTAGTAGCAGCATGATGAGTGGATTTAGGTACGACGATTCTAAGTGAAATAAGTCACACACAAAAGGACACTTCTCATAAGGTATCACTGATAGAGGGAATGTAAAAACCGTTACACTTGAACTGAATTACAAAACAGAACAGAGTCACACATGCAGAAAACACACTATGGCTGCTTAACGGGAAAGGTGAGGTGGGGTGATACATAAAACAAGGGTTTCAAATTAGCTCAGATACCGTTCCATAAACCCAATATGTAATAGACAAGACCTACTCCTTGCTCAGAGAACTGGACTCAACACGCCCTATTCACCGCACAAGAATATATCTGACTAGTAATAATCTTAAAACCTATGTATTGATATCTCTCTGTTAGTGTGTCAAGTGGGTATAAAGCGGCATAAACACAGCAGTGAAAAGCAGCTAAACCACATTATGAAAATAAATTACTTTTAAAAACCCATGAAACAAAGACAGTGAAAGAGAGAGAAATTCTTACACAATGCTTTCAGGGGCTGTGATACAACCTGGATTGACCATATCTAGACCCACAGTTGGATGAGACCTAAGGGTGGACACTCTTGGGGCTGAGAGGTTTGGTGAGGTTGGGTGAGCAAACGCAGACCCTTTAAAGTAATACTGCGTGGTACCCATCGCATGGGTCCCAAATCTCCAGGTTCAAGGGCATCTTCCTACATCGAAAACATGCATGAGAAACCCAGAAGATGGTCCACCGTGTGATGGGGAAAGGTTTCTAAAACGCACCTCATTTCTCATCTCCTTGTGCCCGGGTTCGCCATTCCAGCCGCTTTACTAGCAATCTCCCTACTTGGAGCATCAGCACCTTTAACCTCCTGTTCCGTACAGGTTGCAATTTTTCCTGAGGATGAACGGGAAGACGGGGAACCAATGAGCGACTGGCTGTTGGTGTTGGGACAGGCAGAGGTCACTCTATTTTCCCATCAGGAAGAAGAATTAACCACAGGCTCAGCCTGACCCCGGAACCAGAACAGGGCCTGAAGCCATCCTGCGCTTTTGCGGCCAGCTCCCAAAAACGCGAGGTGTAAAATCGAGCTTCATGGCACTGCAATTCACAAACCTGCAGAGTTTTAAATGATAACTCTCGTCCACAAATATATTGAGGGAAGGCAAAGAAGAGGATTTGAAATCAAGGCAGAATTGCAGGAAACAGATTTCAGGAGGTAGATTCGAATCTCCTTTAAAGCACATGAAAAGCGGCAAAACGTTGACAATGATGCCCTTGGCCAAAAAGGGCGTATGCGTTTTTTCCTGAATATATTCAGGAAAAAACGCATACGCCCTTTTTGGCCAACCAAGCAACCTGGAAAGGCAAATCAGCGCTACAAAGAAGTCTCGCTTCCCATCGGTCAAAAGGGCCATGCTGAAAAAAGTGTCAAAACCAGAAAGGCAGGACAGGCCATGGAGAAATGGGAGCCTTGCTACACTGATGGGCGGGATGTAAATTGCCAACAGCCACTCTGGAGAAGTGTACGGTGAGTCCTGAAACATCTAAAAAACACAGCTTAGAGAGCATAGGGCACTTCCACTCATGGGGGTATAAATTGGGAAAATGAAAAATCAGCAAGACACAAGCACCCCAAAGTTTAGGGCTGCTCTGTTGACAAGGACCTCCACTTCATTCCACCTTAAATATCCCAGGAAAGAGAAAAATGGGTAAAGAAGTTGTGGTCCTTATGTACAATGGAATATCACTCAGGCATGAAATCAATGTCATAAGGCTAGGAGCAGCATGATGAGTGGATTTAGGTAAGACGATTCTAAGTGAAATAAGTCACACACAAAAGGACACTTCTCATAAGGTATCACTGAGAGAGGGAATGTAAAAACCGTTACACTTGAACTGAATTACAAAACAGAACAGAGTCACACATGCAGAAAACACACTATGGCTGTTTAACGGGAAAGGTGAGGTGGGGTGATACATAAAACAAGGGTTTCAAATTAGCTCAGATACCGTTCCATAAACCCAATATGTAATAGACAAGACCTACTCCTTGCTCAGAGAACTGGACTCAACACGCCCTATTCACCGCACAAGAATATATCTGACTAGTAATAATCTTAAAACCTATGTATTGATATCTCTCTCTTAGTGTGTCAAGTGGGTGTAAAGCGGCATAAACACAGCAGTGAAAAGCAGCTAAACCGCATTATTAAAATAAATTACTTTTAAAAACCCATGAAACAAAGACAGTGAAAGAGAGAGAAATTCTTACACAATGCGTTCAGGGGCTGTGATGCAACCTGGATTGACCATATCTAGACCCACAGCTGGATGAGACCTAAGGGTGGACACTCTTGGGGCTGAGAGGTTTGGTGAGGTTGGGTGAGCAAACGCAGACCCTTTAAAGTAATACTGCGTGGTACCCATCGCATGGGTCTCAAATCTCCAGGTTCAAGGGCATCTTCCTACATCGAAAACATGCATGAGAAACCCAGAAGATGGTCCACCGTGTGATGGGGAAAGGTTTCTAAAACGCACCTCATTTCTCATCTCCTTGTGCCCGGGTTCGCCATTCCAGCCGCTTTACTAGCAATCTCCCTACTTGGAGCATCAGCACCTTTAACCTCCTGTTCCGTACAGGTTGCAATTTGTCCTGAGGATGAACAGGAAGACGGGGAACCAATGAGAGACTAGCTCTTGGTGTTTGGACAGGCACAGGTCACTCTATTTTCCCATCAGGAAGAAGAATTAACCACAGGCTCAACCTGCCCCCCGGAACCAGAACTGGGCCTGAAGCCATCCTGCGCTTTTGCGACCAGCTCCCAAAACGCGAGTTGTAAAATTGAGCTTCAGGGCACTGCAATTCACAAACCTGCAGAGCTATAAATGTTAACTCTCGTCCACAAATATATTGAGGGAAGGCAAAGAAGAGGATTTGAAATCAAGGCAGAATTGCAGGAAACAGATTTCAGGAGGTAGATTCGAATCTCCTTTAAAGCACATGAAAAGCGACAAAACGTTGACAATGATGCCCTTGGCCAAAAAGGGCGTATGCGTTTTTTCCTGAATATATTCAGGAAAAAACGCATACGCCCTTTTTGGCCAACCAAGCAACCTGGAAAGGCAAATCAGCGCTACAAAGAAGTCTCGCTTCCCATCGGTCAAAAGGGCCATGCTGAAAAAAGTGTCAAAACCAGAAATGCAGGACAGGCCATGGAGAAATGGGAGCCTTGCTACACTGATGGGCGGGATGTAAATTGCCAACAGCCACTCTGGAGAAGTGTACGGTGAGTCGTGAAACATCTAAAAAACACAGCTTAGAGAGCATAGGGCACTTCCACTCATGGGGGTATAAATTGGGAAAATGAAAAATCAGCAAGACACAAGCACCCCAAAGTTTAGGGCTGCTCTGTTGACAAGGACCTCCACTTCATTCCACCTTAAATATCCCAGGAAAGAGAAAAATGGGTAAAGAAGTTGTGGTCCTTATGTACAATGGAATATCACTCAGGCATGAAATCAATGTCATAAGGCTAGGAGCAGCATGATGAGTGGATTTAGGTAAGACGATTCTAAGTGAAATAAGTCACACACAAAAGGACACTTCTCATAAGGTATCACTGATAGAGGGAATGTAAAAACCGTTACACTTGAACTGAATTACAAAACAGAACAGAGTCACACATGCAGAAAACACACTATGGCTGCTTAACGGGAAAGGTGAGGTGGGGTGATACATAAAACAAGGGTTTCAAATTAGCTCAGATACCGTTCCATAAACCCAATATGTAATAGACAAGACCTACTCCTTGCTCAGAGAACTGGACTCAACACGCCCTATTCACCGCACAAGAATATATCTGACTAGTAATAATCTTAAAACCTATGTATTGATATCTCTCTCTTAGTGTGTCAAGTGGGTGTAAAGCGGCATAAACACAGCAGTGAAAAGCAGCTAAACTGCATTATGAAAATAAATTACTTTTAAAAACCCATGAAACAAAGACAGTGAAAGAGAGAGAAATTCTTACACAATGCGTTCAGGGGCTGTGATGCAACCTGGATTGACCATATCTAGACCCACAGCTGGATGAGACCTAAGGGTGGACACTCTTGGGG
Organism: Balaenoptera borealis; assembly: GCF_965194805.1. Classification (NCBI taxonomy): domain Eukaryota; kingdom Metazoa; phylum Chordata; class Mammalia; order Artiodactyla; family Balaenopteridae; genus Balaenoptera; species Balaenoptera borealis. The sequence goes on from NW_028123187.1 coordinate 163,950, forward strand.
CTGAGAGGTTTGGTGAGGTTGGGTGAGCAAACGCAGACCCTTTAAAGTAATACTGCGTGGTACCCATCGCATGGGTCTCAAATCTCCAGGTTCAAGGGCATCTTCCTACATCGAAAACATGCATGAGAAACCCAGAAGATGGTCCACCGTGTGATGGGGAAAGGTTTCTAAAACGCACCTCATTTCTCATCTCCTTGTGCCCGGGTTCGCCATTCCAGCCGCTTTACTAGCAATCTCCCTACTTGGAGCATCAGCACCTTTAACCTCCTGTTCCGTACAGGTTGCAATTTGTCCTGAGGATGAACAGGAAGACGGGGAACCAATGAGAGACTAGCTCTTGGTGTTTGGACAGGCACAGGTCACTCTATTTTCCCATCAGGAAGAAGAATTAACCACAGGCTCAACCTGCCCCCCGGAACCAGAACTGGGCCTGAAGCCATCCTGCGCTTTTGCGACCAGCTCCCAAAACGCGAGTTGTAAAATTGAGCTTCAGGGCACTGCAATTCACAAACCTGCAGAGCTATAAATGTTAACTCTCGTCCACAAATATATTGAGGGAAGGCAAAGAAGAGGATTTGAAATCAAGGCAGAATTGCAGGAAACAGATTTCAGGAGGTAGATTCGAATCTCCTTTAAAGCACATGAAAAGCGACAAAACGTTGACAATGATGCCCTTGGCCAAAAAGGGCGTATGCGTTTTTTCCTGAATATATTCAGGAAAAAACGCATACGCCCTTTTTGGCCAACCAAGCAACCTGGAAAGGCAAATCAGCGCTACAAAGAAGTCTCGCTTCCCATCGGTCAAAAGGGCCATGCTGAAAAAAGTGTCAAAACCAGAAATGCAGGACAGGCCATGGAGAAATGGGAGCCTTGCTACACTGATGGGCGGGATGTAAATTGCCAACAGCCACTCTGGAGAAGTGTACGGTGAGTCGTGAAACATCTAAAAAACACAGCTTAGAGAGCATAGGGCACTTCCACTCATGGGGGTATAAATTGGGAAAATTAAAAATCAGCAAGACACAAGCACCCCAAAGTTTAGGGCTGCTCTGTTGACAAGGACCTCCACTTCATTCCACCTTAAATATCCCAGGAAAGAGAAAAATGGGTAAAGAAGTTGTGGTCCTTATGTACAATGGAATATCACTCAGCCATGAAATCAATGTCATAAGGCTAGTAGCAGCATGATGAGTGGATTTAGGTACGACGATTCTAAGTGAAATAAGTCACACAGAAAAGGACACTTCTCATAAGGTATCACTGATAGAGGGAATGTAAAAACCGTTACACTTGAACTGAATTACAAAACAGAACAGAGTCACACATGCAGAAAACACACTATGGCTGCTTAACGGGAAAGGTGAGGTGGGGTGATACATAAAACAAGGGTTTCAAATTAGCTCAGATACCGTTCCATAAACCCAATATGTAATAGACAAGACCTACTCCTTGCTCAGAGAACTGGACTCAACACGCCCTATTCACCGCACAAGAATATATCTGACTACTAATAATCTTAAAACCTATGTATTGATATCTCTCTGTTAGTGTGTCAAGTGGGTGTAAAGCGGCATAAACACAGCAGTGAAAAGCAGCTAAACCGCATTATGAAAATAAATTACTTTGAAAAACCCATGAAAGAAAGACAGTGAAAGAGAGAGACATTCTTACACAATGCGTTCAGGGGCTGTGCTACAACCTGGATTGACCATATCTAGACCCACAGTTGGATGAGACATAAGGGTGGACACTCTTGGGGCTGAGAGGTTTGGTGAGGTTGGGTGAGCAAACGCAGACCCTTTATAGTAATACTGCGTGGTACCCATCGCATGGGTCCCATATCTCCAGGTTCAAGGGCATCTTCCTACATCGAAAACATGCATGAGAAACCCAGAAGATGGTACACCGTGTGATGGGGAAAGGTTTCTAAAACGCACCTCATTTCTCATCTCCTTTGCCCGGGTTCGCCATTCCAGCCGCTTTACTAGCAATCTCCCTACTTGGAGCATCAGCACCTTTAACCTCCTGTTCCGTACAGGTTACAATTTTTCCTGAGGATGAACGGGAAGACGGGGAACCAATGAGAGACTGGCTCTTGGTGTTGGGACAGGCACAGGTCACTCTATTTTCCCATCAGGAAGAAGAATTAACCACAGGCTCAGCCTGCCCCCCGGAACCAGAACTGGGTCTGAAGCCATCCTGCGCTTTTGCGGCCAGCTCCCAAAAACGCGAGTTGTAAAATCGAGCTTCAGGGCACTCCAATTCACAAACCTGCAGAGTTATAAATGATAACTCTCGTCCACAAATATATTGAGGGAAGGCAAAGAAGGGGATTTGAAATCAAGGCAGAATTGCAGGAAACAGATTTCAGGAGGTAGATTCGAATCTCCTTTAAAGCACATGAAAAGCGGCAAAACGTTGACAATGATGCCCTTGGCCAAAAAGGGCGTATGCGTTTTTTCCTGAATATATTCAGGAAAAAACGCATACGCCCTTTTTGGCCAACCAAGCAACCTGGAAAGGCAAATCAGCGCTACAAAGAAGTCTCGCATCCCATCGGTCAAAAGGGCCATGCTGAAAAAAGTGTCAAAACCAGAAATGCAGGACAGGCCATGGAGAAATGGGAGCCTTGCTACACTGATGGGCGGGATGTAAATTGCCAACAGCCACTCTGGAGAAGTGTACGGTGAGTCCTGAAACATCTAAAAAACACAGCTTAGAGAGCATAGGGCACTTCCACTCATGGGGGTATAAATTGGGAAAATTAAAAATCAGCAAGACACAAGCACCCCAAAGTTTAGGGCTGCTCTGTTGACAAGGACCTCCACTTCATTCCACCTTAAATATCCCAGGAAAGAGAAAAATGGGTAAAGAAGTTGTGGTCCTTATGTACAATGGAATATCACTCAGCCATGAAATCAATGTCCTAAGGCTAGTAGCAGCATGAAGAGTGGATTTAGGTACGACGATTCTAAGTGAAATAAGTCACACACAAAAGGACACTTCTCATAAGGTATCACTGATAGAGGGAATGTAAAAACCGTTACACATGAACTGAATTACAAAACAGAACAGAGTCACACATGCAGAAAACACACTATGGCTGCTTAACGGGAAAGGTGAGGTGGGGTGATACATAAAACAAGGGTTTCAAATTAGCTCAGATACCGTTCCATAAACCCAATATGTAATAGACAAGACCTACTCCTTGCTCAGAGAACTGGACTCAACACGCCCTATTCACCGCACAAGAATATATCTGACTAGTAATAATCTTAAAACCTATGTATTGATATCTCTCTGTTAGTGTGTCAAGTGGGTGTAAAGCGGCATAAACACAGCAGTGAAAAGCAGCTAAACCCCATTATGAAAATAAATTACTTTGAAAAACCCATGAAAGAAAGACAGTGAAAGAGAGAGACATTCTTACACAATGCGTTCAGGGGCTGTGATGCAACCTGGATTGACCATATCTAGACCCACAGCTGGATGAGACATAAGGGTGGACACTCTTGGGGCTGAGAGGTTTGGTGAGGTTGGGTGAGCAAACGCAGACCATTTAAAGTAATACTGCGTGGTACCCATCGCATGGGTCCCAAATCTCCAGGTTCAAGGGCATCTTCCTACATCGAAAACATGCATGAGAAACCCAGAAGATGGTACACCGTGTGATGGGGAAAGGTTTCTAAAACGCACCTCATTTCTCATCTCCTTGTGCCCGGGTTCGCCATTCCAGCCACTTTACTAGCAATCTCCCTACTTGGAGCATCAGCACCTTTAACCTCCTGTTCCGTACAGGTTGCAATTTTTCCTGAGGATGAACGGGAAGACGGGGAACCAATGAGAGACTGGCTCTTGGTGTTGGGACAGGCACAGGTCACTCTATTTTCCCATCAGGAAGAAGAATTAACCACAGGCTCATCATCCCCCCCGGAACCAGAACAGGGCCTGAAGCCATCCAGTGCTTTTGCGGCCAGCTCCCAAAAAAGCGAGTTGTAAAATGGAGCTTCAGGGCACTGCAATTCACAAACCTGCAGAGTTATAAATGATAACTCTCGTCCACAAATATATTGAGGGAAGGCAACGAAGAGGATTTGAAATCAAGGCAGAATTGCAGGAAACAGATTTCAGGAGGTAGATTCGAATCTCCTTTAAAGCACAGGAAAAGCGGCAAAACGTTGACAATGATGCCCTTGGCCAAAAAGGGCGTATGCGTTTTTTCCTGAATATATTCAGGAAAAAACGCATACGCCCTTTTTGGCCAACCAAGCAACCTGGAAAGGCAAATCAGCGCTACAAAGAAGTCTCGCTTCCCATCCGTCAAAAGGGCCATGCTGAAAAAAGTGTCAAAACCAGAAATGCAGGACAGGCCATGGAGAAATGGGAGCCTTGCTACACTGATGGGCGGGATGTAAATTGCCAACAGCCACTCTGGAGAAGTGTCCGGTGAGTCCTGAAACATCTAAAAAACACAGCTTAGAGAGCATAGGGCATTTCCACTTATGGGGTTATGAATTGGGAAAACTAAAAATCAGCTAGACACAGGCACACCAAAGTTTAGGGCTCCTCTGTTGACAAGAACCTCCTCTTCATTACACCTTAAATATCCCAGGAAATAGGAAAATGGATAACGATGTTGTGGTCCTTATGTACAATGGAATATCACTCAGCCATGAAATCAATGTCATAAGGCTATTAGCCGCATGATGAGTGGATTTATGTTCGACGATTCTAAGTGAAATAAGTCACACAGAAAAAGACACTTATTATAAGATATCACTTGTAGAGGGAATGGAAAAACCGTTACACTTGAACTGAATTACAAAACAGAACAGAGTCACACATTTAGAAAACACACTATGGCTGCTTAACGGGAAAGGTGAGGTGGGGTGATGCATAAAACGAGGGTTTCATATTAGCTCAAATACCGATCCATAAACCCAATATGTAATAGACAAGACCTACTCCTTGCTCAGTGAAGTGGATGCAACACCCCCTATTCAACGAACAAGAATATATCTGACTAGTAAAAATCTTAAAACCTATGTATTGATTTCTCTCTGTAAGTGAATCAAGTGGGTGTAAAGGGGCATAAACACAGCAGTGAAAATCAGGTAAACCCCATTATAAAAATAAATTACTTTAAAATCCCAAAAAACAAAGACAGTGATAGAGGGAGAAATTTTTACATAATTCGTTCCGGGGCTGTGATGCAACCTGGATTGACCATATCTAGACCCACAGCTGGATGAGAAATAAAGCTGGACACTCTTGGGACTGAAGGTCTCTTTCCCTATTTACCAGATTGGGAACGTAGAAAGGCTGCCACCCTCTGGCCGTTACCTGCAAAAGCAGCTTTAAAACCTGTGCTAATGGTCACTTCATATGAACAAGTACTTCAGGGCTGTAAATGAAACGTGCCCTCCAAATGTCTTGAGGGAGGTAATGGCCAAAAATTTTCAAAATGTGACACTTACTTTAAGAAAACACTTTGAAGAACTAAGCTGTAATCACAGTTTGATAAATAAAAGGGCATGCTTTAAAGCTCAATTTCAACAGATTATGGGACACATGCAAATTCAACCACAGATAGGTATCAGCTCGCACCTGTTAGAATGACCATCAGCAAGAAAACTACAAACAATAAATATTGAAGGTGTTTTGGAGAAATGCATACCCTCAATTTTAAGTGGGACGTAACCTGGAAAGAGCCACTAATGAGAACTGAATGGTGGTGCCTTTAAAACATACACACTGAGCTACCATATGATACAGCAAGCCCACTCCTTGGCCTATAACATAAGAAGATATAACTGGAAAGACACAGGCAAGCAAATGTGCATTGCAGCAGTATTACAATAGCCAAGACATGGAGGCAACCAGAAAGTCCATCAAGAGGTGCGTGGCCAAAGAAGAACTGGTACACGTACAGATGGAATATTAGCCAGGGAAAAAAATGAAACAATGCCATTTGCAGCACCATGTATGATTCTTGAGGTAATCAGGCAAATTGTACTAAGTCAGAAAGCAAAAGACACATATCCTATAATATCACTTATAGGTCTTAGCTAAAAATTGATACCAATGAAGATATTTCCACAGAGAAATGCAATCACAGATTCATTAAACAAACTTATGGTTCACCAAATGGAAAGGTGTGAGGATTGGATACATTAGGATATTGGGGTTAAGATAGATATAGAAACACATGTGAAATATGTAATCACCAAAGACCTACGTAATACCAAGACAAGACTACTCAACATCGTGTCATAACCTACATGGGAAAATGATCCAAAGAAGAATAGATATATGTATATGTTTAAAAGAACCACATCTTTCACACCTAGAAGAAACAAAACATTTTAATTAAATTTGCTCTGACAAAAAATAAAAATTAAATTAAAAAAAGAACAAGAAGTAATGAGACATAAACTTAAGGGGCTATTTGCTGGCACATTGCATTCTAATTTACAACCAGAACATGACTTCCATTAAGGCTCTGTCATCACTAATAAAGCAGCTTTATAAGCAATGTTGAAGGTAGCTTAAAAGAAGTCTCACTAATTATTGATAGTAACAAGGAAACAAAGAAAAGTAAAAAATCTCACTGCAAAAAGTATACATAGGGTAAGGATAGTAGATCAAACACTTATTAAACTTCTGTAAAGAATAAAAGACAACAGTAGTATGTTTTTTTAAAAAGAGAGGGCCCAAATAAATCTGAAATGAAAGAGATGATGTTACAACGGACACCACAGAAATACAAAGTATCCTAAGATACACACAGGGTAACTCAGGGCTCAGACTGGACAGAGCCCACTCTCCAGTCCCCTGTACATGACTTACAGGAGCCTCAGGAACTGAGGAGGGGGTCCCTGAGGAGAGGCTCAAGATAGAATATGGTAGGCATTAACATGACTGCATTCATCTTAAACATGCCTGAACTACATTCACACGAGATGATTTTGTCCTGTATGTACATCGGCACCTCTAGTTGGAACTGCAGATCTTTGGCTTCAACACCTCTACTGACAACATTAGCGTCACCTGCTGTGGACCGTCTCCTATAGGATTTCTAGAATCACAAAACATCGAAGCTTCACAGGACCCAGAGTCTGTGCAACTCCACACAGAGTCTCAGAGTCTCAACTCCACTCAGATACTCCACTCTTGGAGGGCACACACAAAGTAGTGTGCACATCAGGACCCAGGGGAAGGAGCAGTGACCCTGTAGGAGAATGACCAGAACTACCTGCTACTTTTAGAGGGTCTCCTGCAGAGGCAGGTGGTGGCTGTGGCTGTGGCTCACCGTGAGGACAACGACACTGGCAGCAGAAGTTCTGGGAAATACTCCTTGGTGTGAGCCCTCCCAGAGTCCGCCATTAGCCCCACCAAGAGCAAGGTAGGCTCCAGGGCTGGGTCACCTCAGGCCAAACAACCAACAGGGAGGGAACCCAGCCCCATGCATCAGCAGACAAGCGGATTAAACTTTTTATTAAAGTTTTATTTAATCCGTAGACAAGCGGATTAAAGCTCTGCCCACCAAAGCAACACCCAGCTCTACCCACCACCAGTCCTTCCCATCAGGAAGCTTGCACAAGCCTCTAAGATAGACTCATCCACCGGAGAGCAGACAGCAGAAGCAAGAAGAACTACAATTCTGCAGCCTGTGGAAGGAAAACCACATTCACAGAAAGATAGACAAAATGAAAAGGCAGAGGACTTTATACCAGATCAAGGAACAAGATAAAACCCCAGAAAAAAAAACGAAATGAGGTGGAGATAGGGAACCTTCCAGAAAAAAAATTCAGAATAATGATAGTGAAGTTGAGCCAAGACCTTGGAAAAAGAAAGGAGGCAAAGATCGAGAAGATGCAAGAAATGTTTAACAAAGACCTAGAAGAATTAAGGAACAAACACCTAGAAGAATTAAAGAACAAACAAACAGAGGTGAACAATGGAATAACTGAAATGAAAAATACACTAGAAGGAATCAGTAGCAGAATAACTGTGGCAGAAGAACGGATAAGTGACCTGGAAGACAGAAAGGTGGAAATCACTGCCATGGAACAGAATAAAGAAAAAGAATGAAAATAAACGAAGACACCCCAAGAGTCCTCTGGGACAACATTAAACGCAACAACATTCGCATTATAGGGGTCCCAGAAGGAGAAGAGAGAGAGAAAGGACCCGAGAATATATTTAAAGAGATAATGGTCAAAAACTTCCCTAGCATGGGAAAAGAAATAGCCACCCAAGTCCAGAAGCACAGAGTGTCCCAGGCAGGATAAACCAAAGGAGAAAAATGACAAGACACATAGTAATCAAATTGACAAAAATTAACGACAAAGAAAAATGATTGAAAGCAGCAAGGGAAAAATGACAAATAACATACAAGGGAACTCCCATAAGGATAACAACTGATTTCTCAGCAGAAAATCTACAAGCCAGAAGGAAGTGGCATGATAAATTTAAAGTGATGAAAGGGAAGAACCTACAACCAAGAGTACTCCACCCTGCAAAGAGCTCATTCAGATTTGATGGAGAAATCAAAAGCCTTACAGACAAGCAAAAGTTAAGAGAATTCAGCACCATGAAACCAGCTCTACACCAAATGCTAAAGGAACTTCTCTAAGTGGGAAACACAAGAGAAGAAAAGGACCCACCAAGACAAACCCATAACAATTAAGAAAATAGTAGTAGGAACATACATATCGATAATTACCTTAAACGTGAATGCACTACATGTTCCAACCAAAAGACACAAGCTCGCTGAATGGATACAAAAACAAGACCCATATATATGCTGTCTACAAGAGATCCATTTCAGACCTAGGGACACATACAGACTCAAAGTGAGGCGATGGAAAAATATATTCTATGCAAATGAAAATCAAAAGAAAGCTGGAGTAGCAATACTCATATCAGATAAAATAGACTTTAAAATAAAGAATGTTACAAGAGACAAGGAAAGGCACTACATAATGGTCAGGGGATCAATCCAAGAAGAAGATATAACAATTATAAATATATATGTACCCAAAATAGGAGCAGCTCAATGTATAAGGCAACTGCTAACAGCTATAAAAGAGGAAATCGACAGTAACACAATAATAGCGGGGGACTTTAACAGCTCACTTACACCAGTGGAGATCAGCCAGACAGAAAATTAATAAGGAAACACAAGCTTTAAATGACACAATAGACCAGATAGAGTTAATTGATATTTATAGGACATTCCATCCAAAAACAGCAGATTACACGTTCTTCTCAACTGCACACGGAACATTCTCCAGGATAGATCACATCTTGGGTCACAGATAAAGCCTCAGTAAATTTAAGAAAACTGAAATCATATCAAGCAGCTGTTCCGACCACAATGCTATGAGATTAGAAATCAATTACACGGAAAAAACCGTAAAAAACACAAACACATGGAGGCTAAACAACACGTTACTAAATAACCAAGCGATCACTGAAGAAATCAAAGAGGAAATCAAAAACTACCTAGAGACAAATGACAACAAAAACACGATGATCCAAAACCTATGGGATGCAGCAAAAGGAGTTCTAAGAGGGAAGTTTATAGCAATACAAGCCTACCTCAAGAAACAAGAAAAATCTCAAATAAACAATCTAACCTTACACCTAGAGGAACTAGAGAAAGAAGAACAAAACCCAAAGTTAGTAGAAGGAAAGAAATCATAAAGATCAGAGCAGAAATAAATGAAATAGAAACAAAGAAAACGAAAGCAAAGATCAATAAAACTAAAAGCTGGTTCTTTGAGAAGATAAGCAAAAATGATCAACCTTTAGCCGGACTCCAGAAAAAGAGGGAGAGGACGCAAATCAACAAAATTAGAAGTGAAAAAGCAGAAGTTATAACAGACACCACAGGAATACAAAGCATCCTAAGAGACTACTACAAGCAACTCTAGGCCAATAAAATGGACAATCTGGAAGAAATGGACAAATTCTTAGAAAGGGATAACCTTCTAAGACTGAACCAGGAAGAAATAGAAAATATGAACAAACCTATCACAAGCAATGAAATTGAAACTGTGATTAAAAATCTTCCAACAAACAAAAGTCCAGAACCAGATGGCATCACAGGTGAATTCTATCAAACATTTAGAGCAGAGCTAACACCCAACCTTCTCAAATTCTTCAAAACAATTGCAGCGGAAGGAACACTCCCAAACTCATTCTATGAGACCACCATCACCCTGATACCAAAATCAGACAGAGATACTACAAGGAAAGAAAATTATAGACCAATATCACTGATGAATATAGATGTAAAAATCCTCAACAAAATACTAGCAAACAGAATCGAACAACACATTAAAAGGATCATACACCATGATCAAGTGGGGTTTATCCCAGGGATGCAAGGATTCTTCAATATACACAAATCAATGTGATACACCATATTAACAAATTGTAGAATAAAACCATATGATCATCTCAATAGATGAAGGAAAAGATTTTGAGAAAATTCAACACTCATTTACGATAAAAACTCTGCAGAGTGTGGGCATAGAGGGAAACTACCTCAACATAATAAAGGCCATATATGACAAACCCACAGCAAACAACATTCTCAATGGTGAAAAACTGAAAGCGTTTCCTCTAAGATCAGGAACAAGACGAGGATGTCCACTCTCACCACTGCTATTCAACATAGTTTTGGAAGTCCTAGCCATGGCAATCAGAGAAGAAAAAGAAATAAAAGGAATACAAAAAGGAAAAGAAGAAGTAAAATTGTCACTGTTTGCAGATGACATGATATTACAGATAGAGAATCCTAAAGATGCCACCAGAAAACCACTGGAGCTAATCAATGAATTTGGTAAAGTTGCAGGATACAAAATTAATGCACAGAAATTGCTTGCATTCCTATACACTAACAATGAAAGATCAGAAAGAGAAATTAAGGAAACAATCCCATTACCACTGCAACAAAAAGAATAAAATACCTAGGAATAAACCTACCTAAGGAAGTAAAAGACCTGTACTCAGAAAACTATAAGACACTGATGAAAGAAATCAAAGATGATATAAACAGATGGAGACATATACCATGTTCTCGGATTAGAAGAATCAATATTGTGAAAATGACTATACTACCCAAAGCAATCTACAGATTCAATGCAATCCCGATCAAAATACCTTTGGCATTTTCTACAGAACAAGAAAAAAAAATCTTAAAATTTGTAGGGAGACACAAAAGACCCTGGATAGCCAAAGCAGTCTTGAGGGGGGAAAAAAAAGAGCTGGAGGAATCAGACTTCCAGACTTCAGACTATATTGCAAAGCTACAGTAATCAAGATAATATGGTACTGACACAAGAACAGAAATATAGGTCAATAGAACAGGATAGAAAGCACAGAGATAAACCCACGTACCTATGGTTCACTAATCTATGACAAAGGAGGCAAGGGTATACAATGGAGAAAAGACAGTGTCTTCAGCAAGTGGTGCTGGGAAAACTGGACAGTTACATGTAAAAGAATGAAATTAGTACACACCCTAACACCATACGCAAAAATAAACTCAAAATGGATTAGAGACCTAAATATAAGACCAGCCACTATAAAACTCTTAGAGGAAAACATAAGCAGAACAGTCTATGACATAAATCACAGCAAGATCCTTTTTGACCCACCTCCTAGAGAAATGGAAATAAAAACAAAAATAAAAAAATGGGACCGAATGAAACATAAATTCTTTTGCACAGCAAAGGAAAACATAAGCAAGATGAAAAGACAACCATCAGAATGGGAGAAAATATTTTCAAATGAAGCAAATGGCAAAGGATTAATCTCCAAAAAGCAGCTCATGTAGCTCAATATCACAAAACCAAACAACCCAATCCAAAAATGGGCAGAAGACCTAAATAGACATTTCTCCAAAGAAGATATACAGGTTGCCAACAAACACATGAAAGGATGCTGAACATCACTAATCATTAGAGAAATGCAAATCAAAACTACAGTGAGGTATCACCTCACACCAGTCAGAATGGCCATCATCAAAAAATCTACCAACAATAAATGCTGGAGAGGCATTTATTGGAGCAAAGGGAACCCTCTTGCACTGTTGGTGGGAATGTAAATTGATATAGCCACTAGGGAGAACGGTATGGGGGTTCCTTAAAAACTAAAAATAGAACTACCATACAACCCAGCAAACCCACTCCTGGACATTTACCCTGAGAAAACCATAATTCAAAAAGAGTCATGTACCACAATGTTCACTGTAGCTCTATTTACAATAGCCAGGACATGGAAGCAACCTAAGTGTCCATCAACAGATAAATGGATAAGGAAGATGTGGCACAAATATACAATGGAACATTATTCAGCCATAAAAAGAAACGAAATTGAGTTACTTTTAGTGAGGTGGATGGATCTAGAGTCTGTCCTACAGAGTGAAGTAAGTCAGAAAGAGAAAAACAAATACCGTATGCTAACACATATATATGGAATCTTAAAAAAAAAGTTTATGAAGAACCTAGGGGCAGGAAAGGATTAAGGACACAGACGTAGAGAAAGGACTTGAGGACATGGGGAGAGGGAAGGGTAAGCTGGGACAAAGTGAGAGAGTGGTATGGACATATATACACTACCAAATGTAAAATTGATAGCTACTGGGAAGCAGCCACATAGCACAGGGAGATCAGCTCTGTGCTTTGTGACCACCTAAAAGGGTGGGATAAGGGAGTGAGAGGGAGGTGCAAGAGGGAGGGGATATGGTGTTATATGTATACGCACAGCTGATTCACTTTTTTATACAGCAGAAACTAACACACAATTGTAAAGCAATTATACTCCAATAAAGATGTAAAAGAAAAAAAAAAGCCCAGAGATAAACCTACACACCTATGGCCCACTAATCTATGACAAAGGAGGCAAGGGTATACAAAGGAGAAAAGACAGTCTCTTCAATAAGTGGTGCTGGGAAAAATGGACAGCTACATGTAAAAGAATGAAATTAGAACACTCCCTAACACCATACACAAAAAATAAACTCAAAATGGATTAGAGACCGAAATGTAAGACCGGACACTATAAAACTCTTAGAGGAAAACATAGGAAGAATACTCTTTGACATAAATCACAGCAAGATCTTTTTTGATCCACCTCCTAGAGTAATGGAATAAAAAAAATAAACATATGGGAGCAAATGAAACCTAAAAGCTTTTGCAAAGCAAAGGAAACTACAAACAAGACGAAAAGACAACCCTCACAATGGGAGAAAATATTTGCAAACGAATCAATGGACAAAGGATTAATCTCCAATGTATATAAACAGCTCATGCAGCTCAACAGTAAAAAAAAACAAACAACCCAATCCAAAAATGGGCAGATGACGTAAATAGACATTTGTCCCAAGAAGACATACAGATGACCAAGAAGCACATGAAAAGCTGCTCAACATCACTAATTATTAGAGAAATATAAACCAAAACTACAATGAGGTATCGCCTCACACGAGTTAGAATGGGCATCATCAGAAAATCTACAAGCAACAAATGCTGGAGAGGGTGTGGAGAAAAGGGAACCCTCTTACACTATTTGTGGGAATGTAAATTGATACAGTCACGATGGAGAACAGTATGGAGGTTCCTTAAAAAACTAAAAATAGAATTACCATATGACCCAGCAATCCCACTACTGGCCATATACCCAGAGAAAACCATAATTCAAAAAGACATATTCACCACAATATTCATTGCAGCACTATTTACAATAGCCAGGTCATGGAAGCAACCTAAATGCCCATAGACAGACGAACAGAAAAGATGTGCTACATATATAAAATGGAATATTACTCAGCCATAAAAAGGAATGAAATTGGGTCATTTGTAGAGACGTGGATAGATCTAGAGACTGTCATACAGAGTGAAGTAAGTCAGAAAGAGAAAAACAAATATCGTATATTAACGCATACATGTGGAACCTAGAAAAATGGTAAAGATGAACCGGTTTGCAAGGCAGAAATAGAGACACAGATGTAGAGAACAAATGTATGGACACCAAGGGGGGAAAGTGGCAGGGTGGTGGTGGTGGGATGAATTGCGAGCCTGGGATTGACATATATACACTTATATGTATAAAATAGGTTACCAATAAGAGCCTGCTGTATAAAAAAATGAATAAAATAAATTCAAAAATTAAAAAATAAGTAATACTTAAAAAAATAAAACAGAAAAAAAAGTTCTGTCCTTCCCATAGACGTATTTATATGAATGAATTATTTCCATGCTTATATCCATAAATACAAAAAGAGGAATAAAACTTACCTTGAACCAAAAAAGAAAAAAAAAAAAAAAAACAGAACCCACTGGTCATACAGAGGAAAACCCTATCAGGGCACTTGCTCCAGGGGTAAACAATTCTGAAGTTGGTCACAGGTGGGGAATCATCTCCCATGCAGCCAGCAGCCCCCACACGAGGAGCGTCCTCATTGCAAAGCTGGGGGACCGTGAGGAGGCGTCTCTGAGTAAACGTGAGCTGAGCCCCAGGCCAGCTGCTGCTGAACTTTTCCCACCCTTCCCAGGTAAAACACCTGAATGTGTGCAAAGACTTTAAAAACTAGAGGAAGGGGCTTGGAGTCACACCAGCGACAGCACGCAGGCCGACTTGGTGCCTGCAGGCCAGCCAGGATGGTCCTGGCCCCGGGCGCTCGTCTGGAAGCTTTCCATTTCCCTGCCTGAGGTACCCCTCCTGTCCCGGCCCCCACTGCTTTTTTCCTTCCTCACCTCTGCCCGGGGAGAAATTCCAGCAGCAAGTATGGGTGACACATCCTCTTCTTTAGCAGGTGGCAGCCCGGCAACTCCTGCAGAAAGTCCAGCAGAGCCCCAGTCACACTGGGCCACTCATAGAGCCGTGGGCCCTACTCCCTCCCACCAGCCCAACCCCGAGACTGCTGACGGGGCAGAGAATATGGCGTCAGGCACAGCTGCAGAGGCTTTTGCTGCCTGGAGGGGTGTTTATATTGACCTCAACCCAGGCACACCTGGGAAGGGCTGGCCGGCCGGGTCAGGCTGCCCAGGTCAGCCAATCCTCGCCCCTCAGGGGCTCAGAGTTGCAGAAAATGGGCCTTGCTGCACCGGCCAGATCCAAGGAACAGGTGTAGGGTCCCGAGAGTCAGGATAGATAAGGGGCGGCAGCCCTGGCTTGTTTTCGAATCATTTTATCTGGTCCATGAGTGGGAGACAACTTCAAGAAGACCCTCTGCTAATGAGAGGAACCCAGGAGTCAGGGAGAGGAGGGGTGGTGGGTGGAGACAGAGGCCTGGTGCCCCGGCTGCAGTGGAAGCCCCTGGAAGACCAGGCAGAGGGAGGCCGCACAGAGTGAAGCCTAGGGTCACAGACCTGTTGGAGCTGCTGTTTGTTAGTTCAAGCTCTGCTCTGAGGTGCTCTGTGTCAGCTCTGAGTGACAGGGGTGCTGGGGGTGCTCTGCAATGAGGGCTACGTGCACGGTTCCTGTGTGCCCAGCCCTGCCGGGGTACCTGTCCACGGGAGCTCCATATCCAGGGAGGGGCCTGCCCACGAGAGCCCCGTGGGCTGCTGCGTACCTGCCCAGGTGAGCTCCATATCCTGGGAGGGGCCTGACCACAAGAGCCCCGTGGGCTGCTGGGGACCTGGTAGAGGACGCCAGGACAGTCAGTGAAGCCACAGAGGATATACATCTAGTAGTTCCTAATTCCTACACCCTGCTGGTCATTCTACCATCCACCAGGACATGGCATTCTGTATTAGACTTCAATGATGCCTTCTTCTGTATTCCATTAGTCCCAGAGTCACAAGAAATTTTGCCTGTGAGTGGCAGGACTCAACCTACAACCAAAACAATACTGCTGGGCCGTCCTGCCCCAGGGGTTCAAAAATTCCCACACCATCTTTGGGGAATCGTTAGCTAAAGACCTAAAAGATCTACCTCTGGAGAAGGGAACCCTCCTTCAATATGCAGATGACATTCTGATCACCAGCCCGACTAAGGAGGCCTCTGAACTACCTAGCCAATAAAAGATAGAAGGTGTCCAAGGAAAAGGCTCAAATATCACAAACTAAGGTGGCCTTCCTGGGCTTCATTCGCACAGAAGGTCGGAGAAGCCCACCCCAGGAAAGGGAAGAAGCCATTTGCAGCCTCACCTTTCCTGAAACTAGAAGACAGCTTAGGGGTTCCTGGGGAGACCGGGGTTTGCTGCATCTGGATCCCTAACTACAGTCTAATAGCTGGGCCTCTATATGAAACACTGAAAGGAAAAGATGATGATCCTTTTGAATAGAATCCAGAAGCAGCCTTTCAAGAATGGAAAGAGCAGTCAATTCAGACCCTGGCCCTGGACCTCCCTAATTTAGCTAAACCCTTTGACCTTTACAATCCTGGTCCAAGGCGAATCGCCCTTGGAGTATTAGTGCAAAAACTGGGACCACTTGAAATGGAACAATGCAAGAATGCCCTCCAGGCATTGGCCAGCCACCCCATCCGACCAGGATACTGGGGGTATCTAAAAATCTGGAAATCAACAGCCCGCAATGCCAGCTCCCTCCTAAGGGAAAAGGACGCCACTTGGTGATCCTAACCACCCACCATGCCCTGAAGTTGCAGGGATTGCTCCTTGGCACAATGACCTCGAGTGAGGAGGCCCTCCAACGCCAACCTCCAGAGAGACAACCTGGGGCAATGGGCCCCCATGACGACTCGTGTGACCATCACTTGACCTGGAGCTTCTCTCAGAAAACAACAAGAGTGTGCCCCAAAAGAGCAGACTATTGCTTACAGGACTTACTGCACCCAGAGCGGAGCTAATAAACTTGGCAGGGGAACCGTAAACAACGCTGCCACCATAGAAAAGCCTACAGACACCGCGGTGACGGCGGCCAGTGAGACCGGCTGTACTCCTGGCTACTTCAAAAGGCCGTTGACTGAGTGGCCGTCATGGTCCTGGATCACCACCGGCCCTGGACTGTCTGGGAGTTGAGCAAGCAGGGCTCTGACACCTGGTCCTGTTTGTACGTTAATTCAGTGGCCTAACTGAAGAAAGCACAGACTACTGGTCAGAGCATCTAGGCTGGCAGAAACCGTTCAGCCTAAGGGGGCCGAACCAATGTGGAGCAGGGTAAAACCGCCCACCCCCCCAGCGTCTCTGCACATCTCTTTCCTGGACCCTTAAAGGTCATTAGAATCTATAAAACTTCCAATGCTGGTGCTCAGGCAGACGAGCAGTGAGGGAGGAGGCCTGCGGACAATCAACCTCACCTGGAGGCTGCTGGGGAGAAGTCCTGCCCCTCCCCCCGGGTATGAGGACACCCAACTCAGCATGAAGCATTTACAGAAGACGTGTCTGCACCCTCAGCGCCCCAAGAATGAGGAATGGGACAAAAGGCAGAGGAGGGCTTTGTCACTGGCAAAGCCCATTAAAAATTCCTGGGAGATAAAAATAGAATCTGGGCAATAAAATAAAGTCTAACCATTTTTTCCTTTGTGCTTTGTCTAATTTCACTTGCTCCTAGGTTTCCACATGCAGAGGTCCCACACCCGACACTTCAGACCCGATTTCCTAGTGCAAAATGGCTGGGCCGACACCTCAGCTCATGGGGTCCCGTGCAGACTCTGCGACATAGAGCCTGAGCTCCAGGCAACCTGGCCCTCGAGAGCTCCGCCCCCTCCCTCCCGCTGATGCTGACAGGATCCCTACACAGCAGCCCGGCCCACAACCCGCAGGGGAGCACACACTCTCACCTCTCCATTCTCTGATCAAAATGTAAAGTTTTCCTTTGCTTCTGAACCAAAGTCAGTCTCGATCTGTTGGCTCCAATGACACTGGGCAGGGAGACCCTTGTTGGGGCCCACTCTGCAGGATCAGTAACAGAATTTGAGAACATTGTAACTTCAATGAACAGATGTGTGAGCCAAACTGTAATTAACATAGAGCAGTGTATAAGGCTCGTGTAAAAGAAGATGTTTCTAACACTTCCATTTGATATTTCCATCACTTTATTATAAGCAAGTTCAGTGGAGGGGTTTGTCTTATTTGTCAGGTCAAGAGTAGAGAAATGCAGTGATTTCTTTCCAAGGATGTACATCTAATAATCTTGGTTGAAGTTTCAACCTTGTTTGGAATGATTTTCCATTGAAAATGATACCTCTCTTTCAGCTCCTAGATTTCTGAGAAGTATAAAATCTTATATTTTTTATTACCAAAGGGGAAAGGTGGGAGGAGGGATAAATTAACAGTTTCAGATTAACATATACACACTGCTATGTATAAAATATATCATCAACAAGGAACTACTGTATAGCACAGGGAACTATACTCAATATTTTGTAATGACCCCTGAGGGGAAATAATCTGAAAAACAATAGATATCTATATCGACATCATCTATCAACTACAGATAAAATGGAAACTAAAGGAGGCCGATGGTGAGCGTTTCTGAACCTGAAGACTTCAATCATCTAAAGTTCGGACTCTGCCTACGGCCCAAGTCCCTTAATGAACACACATGTACCAGTAGCTTAAAAATTCCCCAGATTGGAGTTTGGGGAGACACTAATTTGGAAAAATCCCTTGTGTTCTCCTTACATACACGGGACCTTTCCTACAGCTAAAACATGCCTGTGACACCCAGAAGATGGAACACGGTTGGATCAGGAAGATTTTGGAAAAGGCACCAAAACGCCTAATTTCCTGGTTGTTGGGTTCACCCCTCCAGCCTTTTTCCTTAAAATCTCCCCACTTGAGGATGTCAGCACCTTCAACATCCAGTTGCACAGAAATCGGAATTTGTCCAAAGGAAGAAGGGGAAGGAGGAGAAACAAGGAGAGCCAAGCCCTAGATATTCGGAGAGGCACATGTCACTCTATTTTCCAGTCAGGAAGAAGAATTAAGCAAAGGCTTAGCCTGCCACCGGGAACCAGAGTAGGGCCAGAAGCAAACAAGCGGTTCTGCGGAAAGCTCCCAAAAAAGCGAGTTGAAAAATGGAGCTCATGGGCACTGCAATTAACAAATCTGCAGAGTTATAAATGATAACTCTCGTCCACAAATATATTGAGGGAAGGCAACGAAGAGGATTTGAAATCAAGGCAGAATTGCAGGAAACAGATTTCAGGAGTTAGATTCGAATCACCCCTAAAGCACATGAAAAGCGTCAAAACGTCGACAATGATGCACTTGGCCAAAAAGAGCATATGCGTTTTTTTCTGAATGAATTCAGGAAAAAACCCATAGGCCCTTTTTGGCCAACCAAGCAAGCCGGATATGCAATTCAGCTCTACAAAGAAGTCTGACATCCCATCGGTCAAAATGGCTTTCCTACAAAAGTGTAAAAACAAGAAAAGCAGGAGAGGCCAGGGAGTAAAGGGAGCTTTGCTACACTGATGGGTGGGGTGTAAATTGCCAATGATGACTCTGGAGAAGGGTATGGTGTTTCCTAAAACATCTAAAAAACACAGCTAGAGAGAAAGGGGCACATCGACTCATGGGCGTATAAATTGGGAAAACTAAAAATCAGCAAGACACAGGCACCCCAAACTTTAGGGCTGCTCTGTTGACAAGAACCTCCACTTAATTCCACCTTAAATATCCAAGGAAAGAGAAAAATGGATAAAGAAGTTGTGGTCCTTATGTACAATGGAATATCACTCAGCCATGAAATCAATGTCCTAAGGTTAGTAGCAGCATGATGAGTGGATTTAGGTACGACGATTCTAAGTGAAATAAGTCACACAGAAAAAGACACTTCTCATAAGGTATCACTTATAGAGGGAATGTAAAAAGCGTTACACTTGAACTGAATTACAAAACAGAACAAAGTCACACATGCAGAAAACACACTATGGCTGCTTAACGGGAAAGGTGAGGTGGGGTGATACATAAAAAAAGGGTTTCAAACTAGCTCAGATACCGTTCCATAAACCCAATATGTAATAGACAAGACCTACTCCTTGCTCAGAGAACTGGACTCAACACGCCCTATTCACCGCACAAGAATATATCTGACTAGTAATAATCGTAAAACCTATGTATTGATATCTCTCTGTTAGTGTGTCAAGTGGGTGTAAAGCGGCATAAACACAGCAGTGAAAAGCAGCTAAACCCCATTATGAAAATAAATTACTTTGAAAAACCCATGAAACAAAGACAGTGAAAGAGAGAGAAATTCTTACACAATTCGTTCAGGGGCTGTGATGCAAACTGGATTGACCATATCTAGACGCACAGTTGGATGAGACATAAGGGTGGACACTCTTGGGGCTGAGAGGTTTGGTGAGGTTGGGTGAGCAAATGCAGACCCTTTAAAGTAATACTGCGTGGTACCCATCGCATGGGTCCCAAATCTCCAGGTTCAAGGGCATCTTCCTACATCGAAATCATGCATGAGAAACCCAGAAGATGGTACACCGTGTGATAGGGAGAGGTTTCTAAAACGCACCTCATTTCTCATCTCCTTGTGCTCGGGTTTGCGATTCCAGCCACTTTACTAGCAATCTCCCTACTTGGAGCATCAGCACCTTTAACCACCTGTTCCGTACAGGTTGCAATTTCTCCTGAGGATGAACGGGAAGACGGGGAACCAATGAGAGACTGGCTCTTGGTGTTGGGAAAGGCACAGGTCACTCTATTTTCCCATCAGGAAGAAGAATTAACCACAGGCTCATCCCGCCCCCCGGAACACGAACAGGGCCTGAAGCCATCCTGCGCTTTTGCGGCCAGCTCCCAAAATCACGAGTTGTAAAATGGAGGCTCAGGGCACTGCAATTCACAAACCTGCAGAGTTATAAATGATAACTCTCGTCCACAAATATATTGAGGGAAGGCAAAGAAGAGGATTTGAAATCAAGGCAGAATTGCAGGAAACAGATTTCAGGAGGTAGATTCGAATCTCCTTTAAAGCACATGAAAAGCGGCAAAACGTTGACAATGATGCCCTTGGCCAAAAAGGGCGTATGCGTTTTTTCCTGAATATATTCAGGAAAAAACGCATACGCCCTTTTTGGCCAACCAAGCAACCTGGAAAGGCAAATCAGCGCTACAAAGAAGTCTCGCTTCCCATCGGTCAAAAGGGCCATGCTGAAAAAAGTGTCAAAACCAGAAATGCAGGACAGGCCATGGAGAAATGGGAGCCTTGCTACACTGATGGGCGGGATGTAAATTGCCAACAGCCACTCTGGAGAAGTGTACGGTGAGTCGTGAAACATCTAAAAAACACAGCTTAGAGAGCATAGGGCACTTCCACTCATGGGGGTATAAATTGGGAAAATTAAAAATCAGCAAGACACAAGCACCCCAAAGTTTAGGGCTGCTCTGTTGACAAGGACCTCCACTTCATTCCACCTTAAATATCCCAGGAAAGAGAAAAATGGGTAAAGAAGTTGTGGTCCTTATGTACAATGGAATATCACTCAGCCATGAAATCAATGTCATAAGGCTAGTAGCAGCATGATGAGTGGATTTAGGTACGACGATTCTAAGTGAAATAAGTCACACAGAAAAGGACACTTCTCATAAGGTATCACTGATAGAGGGAATGTAAAAACCGTTACACTTGAACTGAATTACAAAACAGAACAGAGTCACACATGCAGAAAACACACTATGGCTGCTTAACGGGAAAGGTGAGGTGGGGTGATACATAAAACAAGGGTTTCAAATTAGCTCAGATACCGTTCCATAAACCCAATATGTAATAGACAAGACCTACTCCTTGCTCAGAGAACTGGACTCAACACGCCCTATTCACCGCACAAGAATATATCTGACTACTAATAATCTTAAAACCTATGTATTGATATCTCTCTGTTAGTGTGTCAAGTGGGTGTAAAGCGGCATAAACACAGCAGTGAAAAGCAGCTAAACCGCATTATGAAAATAAATTACTTTGAAAAACCCATGAAAGAAAGACAGTGAAAGAGAGAGACATTCTTACACAATGCGTTCAGGGGCTGTGCTACAACCTGGATTGACCATATCTAGACCCACAGTTGGATGAGACATAAGGGTGGACACTCTTGGGGCTGAGAGGTTTGGTGAGGTTGGGTGAGCAAACGCAGACCCTTTATAGTAATACTGCGTGGTACCCATCGCATGGGTCCCATATCTCCAGGTTCAAGGGCATCTTCCTACATCGAAAACATGCATGAGAAACCCAGAAGATGGTACACCGTGTGATGGGGAAAGGTTTCTAAAACGCACCTCATTTCTCATCTCCTTTGCCCGGGTTCGCCATTCCAGCCGCTTTACTAGCAATCTCCCTACTTGGAGCATCAGCACCTTTAACCTCCTGTTCCGTACAGGTTACAATTTTTCCTGAGGATGAACGGGAAGACGGGGAACCAATGAGAGACTGGCTCTTGGTGTTGGGACAGGCACAGGTCACTCTATTTTCCCATCAGGAAGAAGAATTAACCACAGGCTCAGCCTGCCCCCCGGAACCAGAACTGGGTCTGAAGCCATCCTGCGCTTTTGCGGCCAGCTCCCAAAAACGCGAGTTGTAAAATCGAGCTTCAGGGCACTCCAATTCACAAACCTGCAGAGTTATAAATGATAACTCTCGTCCACAAATATATTGAGGGAAGGCAAAGAAGGGGATTTGAAATCAAGGCAGAATTGCAGGAAACAGATTTCAGGAGGTAGATTCGAATCTCCTTTAAAGCACATGAAAAGCGGCAAAACGTTGACAATGATGCCCTTGGCCAAAAAGGGCGTATGCGTTTTTTCCTGAATATATTCAGGAAAAAACGCATACGCCCTTTTTGGCCAACCAAGCAACCTGGAAAGGCAAATCAGCGCTACAAAGAAGTCTCGCATCCCATCGGTCAAAAGGGCCATGCTGAAAAAAGTGTCAAAACCAGAAATGCAGGACAGGCCATGGAGAAATGGGAGCCTTGCTACACTGATGGGCGGGATGTAAATTGCCAACAGCCACTCTGGAGAAGTGTACGGTGAGTCCTGAAACATCTAAAAAACACAGCTTAGAGAGCATAGGGCACTTCCACTCATGGGGGTATAAATTGGGAAAATTAAAAATCAGCAAGACACAAGCACCCCAAAGTTTAGGGCTGCTCTGTTGACAAGGACCTCCACTTCATTCCACCTTAAATATCCCAGGAAAGAGAAAAATGGGTAAAGAAGTTGTGGTCCTTATGTACAATGGAATATCACTCAGCCATGAAATCAATGTCCTAAGGCTAGTAGCAGCATGAAGAGTGGATTTAGGTACGACGATTCTAAGTGAAATAAGTCACACACAAAAGGACACTTCTCATAAGGTATCACTGATAGAGGGAATGTAAAAACCGTTACACATGAACTGAATTACAAAACAGAACAGAGTCACACATGCAGAAAACACACTATGGCTGCTTAACGGGAAAGGTGAGGTGGGGTGATACATAAAACAAGGGTTTCAAATTAGCTCAGATACCGTTCCATAAACCCAATATGTAATAGACAAGACCTACTCCTTGCTCAGAGAACTGGACTCAACACGCCCTATTCACCGCACAAGAATATATCTGACTAGTAATAATCTTAAAACCTATGTATTGATATCTCTCTGTTAGTGTGTCAAGTGGGTGTAAAGCGGCATAAACACAGCAGTGAAAAGCAGCTAAACCCCATTATGAAAATAAATTACTTTGAAAAACCCATGAAAGAAAGACAGTGAAAGAGAGAGACATTCTTACACAATGCGTTCAGGGGCTGTGATGCAACCTGGATTGACCATATCTAGACCCACAGCTGGATGAGACATAAGGGTGGACACTCTTGGGGCTGAGAGGTTTGGTGAGGTTGGGTGAGCAAACGCAGACCATTTAAAGTAATACTGCGTGGTACCCATCGCATGGGTCCCAAATCTCCAGGTTCAAGGGCATCTTCCTACATCGAAAACATGCATGAGAAACCCAGAAGATGGTACACCGTGTGATGGGGAAAGGTTTCTAAAACGCACCTCATTTCTCATCTCCTTGTGCCCGGGTTCGCCATTCCAGCCACTTTACTAGCAATCTCCCTACTTGGAGCATCAGCACCTTTAACCTCCTGTTCCGTACAGGTTGCAATTTTTCCTGAGGATGAACGGGAAGACGGGGAACCAATGAGAGACTGGCTCTTGGTGTTGGGACAGGCACAGGTCACTCTATTTTCCCATCAGGAAGAAGAATTAACCACAGGCTCATCATCCCCCCCGGAACCAGAACAGGGCCTGAAGCCATCCAGTGCTTTTGCGGCCAGCTCCCAAAAAAGCGAGTTGTAAAATGGAGCTTCAGGGCACTGCAATTCACAAACCTGCAGAGTTATAAATGATAACTCTCGTCCACAAATATATTGAGGGAAGGCAACGAAGAGGATTTGAAATCAAGGCAGAATTGCAGGAAACAGATTTCAGGAGGTAGATTCGAATCTCCTTTAAAGCACAGGAAAAGCGGCAAAACGTTGACAATGATGCCCTTGGCCAAAAAGGGCGTATGCGTTTTTTCCTGAATATATTCAGGAAAAAACGCATACGCCCTTTTTGGCCAACCAAGCAACCTGGAAAGGCAAATCAGCGCTACAAAGAAGTCTCGCTTCCCATCCGTCAAAAGGGCCATGCTGAAAAAAGTGTCAAAACCAGAAATGCAGGACAGGCCATGGAGAAATGGGAGCCTTGCTACACTGATGGGCGGGATGTAAATTGCCAACAGCCACTCTGGAGAAGTGTCCGGTGAGTCCTGAAACATCTAAAAAACACAGCTTAGAGAGCATAGGGCATTTCCACTTATGGGGTTATGAATTGGGAAAACTAAAAATCAGCTAGACACAGGCACACCAAAGTTTAGGGCTCCTCTGTTGACAAGAACCTCCTCTTCATTACACCTTAAATATCCCAGGAAATAGGAAAATGGATAACGATGTTGTGGTCCTTATGTACAATGGAATATCACTCAGCCATGAAATCAATGTCATAAGGCTATTAGCCGCATGATGAGTGGATTTATGTTCGACGATTCTAAGTGAAATAAGTCACACAGAAAAAGACACTTATTATAAGATATCACTTGTAGAGGGAATGGAAAAACCGTTACACTTGAACTGAATTACAAAACAGAACAGAGTCACACATTTAGAAAACACACTATGGCTGCTTAACGGGAAAGGTGAGGTGGGGTGATGCATAAAACGAGGGTTTCATATTAGCTCAAATACCGATCCATAAACCCAATATGTAATAGACAAGACCTACTCCTTGCTCAGTGAAGTGGATGCAACACCCCCTATTCAACGAACAAGAATATATCTGACTAGTAAAAATCTTAAAACCTATGTATTGATTTCTCTCTGTAAGTGAATCAAGTGGGTGTAAAGGGGCATAAACACAGCAGTGAAAATCAGGTAAACCCCATTATAAAAATAAATTACTTTAAAATCCCAAAAAACAAAGACAGTGATAGAGGGAGAAATTTTTACATAATTCGTTCCGGGGCTGTGATGCAACCTGGATTGACCATATCTAGACCCACAGCTGGATGAGAAATAAAGCTGGACACTCTTGGGACTGAAGGTCTCTTTCCCTATTTACCAGATTGGGAACGTAGAAAGGCTGCCACCCTCTGGCCGTTACCTGCAAAAGCAGCTTTAAAACCTGTGCTAATGGTCACTTCATATGAACAAGTACTTCAGGGCTGTAAATGAAACGTGCCCTCCAAATGTCTTGAGGGAGGTAATGGCCAAAAATTTTCAAAATGTGACACTTACTTTAAGAAAACACTTTGAAGAACTAAGCTGTAATCACAGTTTGATAAATAAAAGGGCATGCTTTAAAGCTCAATTTCAACAGATTATGGGACACATGCAAATTCAACCACAGATAGGTATCAGCTCGCACCTGTTAGAATGACCATCAGCAAGAAAACTACAAACAATAAATATTGAAGGTGTTTTGGAGAAATGCATACCCTCAATTTTAAGTGGGACGTAACCTGGAAAGAGCCACTAATGAGAACTGAATGGTGGTGCCTTTAAAACATACACACTGAGCTACCATATGATACAGCAAGCCCACTCCTTGGCCTATAACATAAGAAGATATAACTGGAAAGACACAGGCAAGCAAATGTGCATTGCAGCAGTATTACAATAGCCAAGACATGGAGGCAACCAGAAAGTCCATCAAGAGGTGCGTGGCCAAAGAAGAACTGGTACACGTACAGATGGAATATTAGCCAGGGAAAAAAATGAAACAATGCCATTTGCAGCACCATGTATGATTCTTGAGGTAATCAGGCAAATTGTACTAAGTCAGAAAGCAAAAGACACATATCCTATAATATCACTTATAGGTCTTAGCTAAAAATTGATACCAATGAAGATATTTCCACAGAGAAATGCAATCACAGATTCATTAAACAAACTTATGGTTCACCAAATGGAAAGGTGTGAGGATTGGATACATTAGGATATTGGGGTTAAGATAGATATAGAAACACATGTGAAATATGTAATCACCAAAGACCTACGTAATACCAAGACAAGACTACTCAACATCGTGTCATAACCTACATGGGAAAATGATCCAAAGAAGAATAGATATATGTATATGTTTAAAAGAACCACATCTTTCACACCTAGAAGAAACAAAACATTTTAATTAAATTTGCTCTGACAAAAAATAAAAATTAAATTAAAAAAAGAACAAGAAGTAATGAGACATAAACTTAAGGGGCTATTTGCTGGCACATTGCATTCTAATTTACAACCAGAACATGACTTCCATTAAGGCTCTGTCATCACTAATAAAGCAGCTTTATAAGCAATGTTGAAGGTAGCTTAAAAGAAGTCTCACTAATTATTGATAGTAACAAGGAAACAAAGAAAAGTAAAAAATCTCACTGCAAAAAGTATACATAGGGTAAGGATAGTAGATCAAACACTTATTAAACTTCTGTAAAGAATAAAAGACAACAGTAGTATGTTTTTTTAAAAAGAGAGGGCCCAAATAAATCTGAAATGAAAGAGATGATGTTACAACGGACACCACAGAAATACAAAGTATCCTAAGATACACACAGGGTAACTCAGGGCTCAGACTGGACAGAGCCCACTCTCCAGTCCCCTGTACATGACTTACAGGAGCCTCAGGAACTGAGGAGGGGGTCCCTGAGGAGAGGCTCAAGATAGAATATGGTAGGCATTAACATGACTGCATTCATCTTAAACATGCCTGAACTACATTCACACGAGATGATTTTGTCCTGTATGTACATCGGCACCTCTAGTTGGAACTGCAGATCTTTGGCTTCAACACCTCTACTGACAACATTAGCGTCACCTGCTGTGGACCGTCTCCTATAGGATTTCTAGAATCACAAAACATCGAAGCTTCACAGGACCCAGAGTCTGTGCAACTCCACACAGAGTCTCAGAGTCTCAACTCCACTCAGATACTCCACTCTTGGAGGGCACACACAAAGTAGTGTGCACATCAGGACCCAGGGGAAGGAGCAGTGACCCTGTAGGAGAATGACCAGAACTACCTGCTACTTTTAGAGGGTCTCCTGCAGAGGCAGGTGGTGGCTGTGGCTGTGGCTCACCGTGAGGACAACGACACTGGCAGCAGAAGTTCTGGGAAATACTCCTTGGTGTGAGCCCTCCCAGAGTCCGCCATTAGCCCCACCAAGAGCAAGGTAGGCTCCAGGGCTGGGTCACCTCAGGCCAAACAACCAACAGGGAGGGAACCCAGCCCCATGCATCAGCAGACAAGCGGATTAAACTTTTTATTAAAGTTTTATTTAATCCGTAGACAAGCGGATTAAAGCTCTGCCCACCAAAGCAACACCCAGCTCTACCCACCACCAGTCCTTCCCATCAGGAAGCTTGCACAAGCCTCTAAGATAGACTCATCCACCGGAGAGCAGACAGCAGAAGCAAGAAGAACTACAATTCTGCAGCCTGTGGAAGGAAAACCACATTCACAGAAAGATAGACAAAATGAAAAGGCAGAGGACTTTATACCAGATCAAGGAACAAGATAAAACCCCAGAAAAAAAAACGAAATGAGGTGGAGATAGGGAACCTTCCAGAAAAAAAATTCAGAATAATGATAGTGAAGTTGAGCCAAGACCTTGGAAAAAGAAAGGAGGCAAAGATCGAGAAGATGCAAGAAATGTTTAACAAAGACCTAGAAGAATTAAGGAACAAACACCTAGAAGAATTAAAGAACAAACAAACAGAGGTGAACAATGGAATAACTGAAATGAAAAATACACTAGAAGGAATCAGTAGCAGAATAACTGTGGCAGAAGAACGGATAAGTGACCTGGAAGACAGAAAGGTGGAAATCACTGCCATGGAACAGAATAAAGAAAAAGAATGAAAATAAACGAAGACACCCCAAGAGTCCTCTGGGACAACATTAAACGCAACAACATTCGCATTATAGGGGTCCCAGAAGGAGAAGAGAGAGAGAAAGGACCCGAGAATATATTTAAAGAGATAATGGTCAAAAACTTCCCTAGCATGGGAAAAGAAATAGCCACCCAAGTCCAGAAGCACAGAGTGTCCCAGGCAGGATAAACCAAAGGAGAAAAATGACAAGACACATAGTAATCAAATTGACAAAAATTAACGACAAAGAAAAATGATTGAAAGCAGCAAGGGAAAAATGACAAATAACATACAAGGGAACTCCCATAAGGATAACAACTGATTTCTCAGCAGAAAATCTACAAGCCAGAAGGAAGTGGCATGATAAATTTAAAGTGATGAAAGGGAAGAACCTACAACCAAGAGTACTCCACCCTGCAAAGAGCTCATTCAGATTTGATGGAGAAATCAAAAGCCTTACAGACAAGCAAAAGTTAAGAGAATTCAGCACCATGAAACCAGCTCTACACCAAATGCTAAAGGAACTTCTCTAAGTGGGAAACACAAGAGAAGAAAAGGACCCACCAAGACAAACCCATAACAATTAAGAAAATAGTAGTAGGAACATACATATCGATAATTACCTTAAACGTGAATGCACTACATGTTCCAACCAAAAGACACAAGCTCGCTGAATGGATACAAAAACAAGACCCATATATATGCTGTCTACAAGAGATCCATTTCAGACCTAGGGACACATACAGACTCAAAGTGAGGCGATGGAAAAATATATTCTATGCAAATGAAAATCAAAAGAAAGCTGGAGTAGCAATACTCATATCAGATAAAATAGACTTTAAAATAAAGAATGTTACAAGAGACAAGGAAAGGCACTACATAATGGTCAGGGGATCAATCCAAGAAGAAGATATAACAATTATAAATATATATGTACCCAAAATAGGAGCAGCTCAATGTATAAGGCAACTGCTAACAGCTATAAAAGAGGAAATCGACAGTAACACAATAATAGCGGGGGACTTTAACAGCTCACTTACACCAGTGGAGATCAGCCAGACAGAAAATTAATAAGGAAACACAAGCTTTAAATGACACAATAGACCAGATAGAGTTAATTGATATTTATAGGACATTCCATCCAAAAACAGCAGATTACACGTTCTTCTCAACTGCACACGGAACATTCTCCAGGATAGATCACATCTTGGGTCACAGATAAAGCCTCAGTAAATTTAAGAAAACTGAAATCATATCAAGCAGCTGTTCCGACCACAATGCTATGAGATTAGAAATCAATTACACGGAAAAAACCGTAAAAAACACAAACACATGGAGGCTAAACAACACGTTACTAAATAACCAAGCGATCACTGAAGAAATCAAAGAGGAAATCAAAAACTACCTAGAGACAAATGACAACAAAAACACGATGATCCAAAACCTATGGGATGCAGCAAAAGGAGTTCTAAGAGGGAAGTTTATAGCAATACAAGCCTACCTCAAGAAACAAGAAAAATCTCAAATAAACAATCTAACCTTACACCTAGAGGAACTAGAGAAAGAAGAACAAAACCCAAAGTTAGTAGAAGGAAAGAAATCATAAAGATCAGAGCAGAAATAAATGAAATAGAAACAAAGAAAACGAAAGCAAAGATCAATAAAACTAAAAGCTGGTTCTTTGAGAAGATAAGCAAAAATGATCAACCTTTAGCCGGACTCCAGAAAAAGAGGGAGAGGACGCAAATCAACAAAATTAGAAGTGAAAAAGCAGAAGTTATAACAGACACCACAGGAATACAAAGCATCCTAAGAGACTACTACAAGCAACTCTAGGCCAATAAAATGGACAATCTGGAAGAAATGGACAAATTCTTAGAAAGGGATAACCTTCTAAGACTGAACCAGGAAGAAATAGAAAATATGAACAAACCTATCACAAGCAATGAAATTGAAACTGTGATTAAAAATCTTCCAACAAACAAAAGTCCAGAACCAGATGGCATCACAGGTGAATTCTATCAAACATTTAGAGCAGAGCTAACACCCAACCTTCTCAAATTCTTCAAAACAATTGCAGCGGAAGGAACACTCCCAAACTCATTCTATGAGACCACCATCACCCTGATACCAAAATCAGACAGAGATACTACAAGGAAAGAAAATTATAGACCAATATCACTGATGAATATAGATGTAAAAATCCTCAACAAAATACTAGCAAACAGAATCGAACAACACATTAAAAGGATCATACACCATGATCAAGTGGGGTTTATCCCAGGGATGCAAGGATTCTTCAATATACACAAATCAATGTGATACACCATATTAACAAATTGTAGAATAAAACCATATGATCATCTCAATAGATGAAGGAAAAGATTTTGAGAAAATTCAACACTCATTTACGATAAAAACTCTGCAGAGTGTGGGCATAGAGGGAAACTACCTCAACATAATAAAGGCCATATATGACAAACCCACAGCAAACAACATTCTCAATGGTGAAAAACTGAAAGCGTTTCCTCTAAGATCAGGAACAAGACGAGGATGTCCACTCTCACCACTGCTATTCAACATAGTTTTGGAAGTCCTAGCCATGGCAATCAGAGAAGAAAAAGAAATAAAAGGAATACAAAAAGGAAAAGAAGAAGTAAAATTGTCACTGTTTGCAGATGACATGATATTACAGATAGAGAATCCTAAAGATGCCACCAGAAAACCACTGGAGCTAATCAATGAATTTGGTAAAGTTGCAGGATACAAAATTAATGCACAGAAATTGCTTGCATTCCTATACACTAACAATGAAAGATCAGAAAGAGAAATTAAGGAAACAATCCCATTACCACTGCAACAAAAAGAATAAAATACCTAGGAATAAACCTACCTAAGGAAGTAAAAGACCTGTACTCAGAAAACTATAAGACACTGATGAAAGAAATCAAAGATGATATAAACAGATGGAGACATATACCATGTTCTCGGATTAGAAGAATCAATATTGTGAAAATGACTATACTACCCAAAGCAATCTACAGATTCAATGCAATCCCGATCAAAATACCTTTGGCATTTTCTACAGAACAAGAAAAAAAAATCTTAAAATTTGTAGGGAGACACAAAAGACCCTGGATAGCCAAAGCAGTCTTGAGGGGGGAAAAAAAAGAGCTGGAGGAATCAGACTTCCAGACTTCAGACTATATTGCAAAGCTACAGTAATCAAGATAATATGGTACTGACACAAGAACAGAAATATAGGTCAATAGAACAGGATAGAAAGCACAGAGATAAACCCACGTACCTATGGTTCACTAATCTATGACAAAGGAGGCAAGGGTATACAATGGAGAAAAGACAGTGTCTTCAGCAAGTGGTGCTGGGAAAACTGGACAGTTACATGTAAAAGAATGAAATTAGTACACACCCTAACACCATACGCAAAAATAAACTCAAAATGGATTAGAGACCTAAATATAAGACCAGCCACTATAAAACTCTTAGAGGAAAACATAAGCAGAACAGTCTATGACATAAATCACAGCAAGATCCTTTTTGACCCACCTCCTAGAGAAATGGAAATAAAAACAAAAATAAAAAAATGGGACCGAATGAAACATAAATTCTTTTGCACAGCAAAGGAAAACATAAGCAAGATGAAAAGACAACCATCAGAATGGGAGAAAATATTTTCAAATGAAGCAAATGGCAAAGGATTAATCTCCAAAAAGCAGCTCATGTAGCTCAATATCACAAAACCAAACAACCCAATCCAAAAATGGGCAGAAGACCTAAATAGACATTTCTCCAAAGAAGATATACAGGTTGCCAACAAACACATGAAAGGATGCTGAACATCACTAATCATTAGAGAAATGCAAATCAAAACTACAGTGAGGTATCACCTCACACCAGTCAGAATGGCCATCATCAAAAAATCTACCAACAATAAATGCTGGAGAGGCATTTATTGGAGCAAAGGGAACCCTCTTGCACTGTTGGTGGGAATGTAAATTGATATAGCCACTAGGGAGAACGGTATGGGGGTTCCTTAAAAACTAAAAATAGAACTACCATACAACCCAGCAAACCCACTCCTGGACATTTACCCTGAGAAAACCATAATTCAAAAAGAGTCATGTACCACAATGTTCACTGTAGCTCTATTTACAATAGCCAGGACATGGAAGCAACCTAAGTGTCCATCAACAGATAAATGGATAAGGAAGATGTGGCACAAATATACAATGGAACATTATTCAGCCATAAAAAGAAACGAAATTGAGTTACTTTTAGTGAGGTGGATGGATCTAGAGTCTGTCCTACAGAGTGAAGTAAGTCAGAAAGAGAAAAACAAATACCGTATGCTAACACATATATATGGAATCTTAAAAAAAAAGTTTATGAAGAACCTAGGGGCAGGAAAGGATTAAGGACACAGACGTAGAGAAAGGACTTGAGGACATGGGGAGAGGGAAGGGTAAGCTGGGACAAAGTGAGAGAGTGGTATGGACATATATACACTACCAAATGTAAAATTGATAGCTACTGGGAAGCAGCCACATAGCACAGGGAGATCAGCTCTGTGCTTTGTGACCACCTAAAAGGGTGGGATAAGGGAGTGAGAGGGAGGTGCAAGAGGGAGGGGATATGGTGTTATATGTATACGCACAGCTGATTCACTTTTTTATACAGCAGAAACTAACACACAATTGTAAAGCAATTATACTCCAATAAAGATGTAAAAGAAAAAAAAAAGCCCAGAGATAAACCTACACACCTATGGCCCACTAATCTATGACAAAGGAGGCAAGGGTATACAAAGGAGAAAAGACAGTCTCTTCAATAAGTGGTGCTGGGAAAAATGGACAGCTACATGTAAAAGAATGAAATTAGAACACTCCCTAACACCATACACAAAAAATAAACTCAAAATGGATTAGAGACCGAAATGTAAGACCGGACACTATAAAACTCTTAGAGGAAAACATAGGAAGAATACTCTTTGACATAAATCACAGCAAGATCTTTTTTGATCCACCTCCTAGAGTAATGGAATAAAAAAAATAAACATATGGGAGCAAATGAAACCTAAAAGCTTTTGCAAAGCAAAGGAAACTACAAACAAGACGAAAAGACAACCCTCACAATGGGAGAAAATATTTGCAAACGAATCAATGGACAAAGGATTAATCTCCAATGTATATAAACAGCTCATGCAGCTCAACAGTAAAAAAAAACAAACAACCCAATCCAAAAATGGGCAGATGACGTAAATAGACATTTGTCCCAAGAAGACATACAGATGACCAAGAAGCACATGAAAAGCTGCTCAACATCACTAATTATTAGAGAAATATAAACCAAAACTACAATGAGGTATCGCCTCACACGAGTTAGAATGGGCATCATCAGAAAATCTACAAGCAACAAATGCTGGAGAGGGTGTGGAGAAAAGGGAACCCTCTTACACTATTTGTGGGAATGTAAATTGATACAGTCACGATGGAGAACAGTATGGAGGTTCCTTAAAAAACTAAAAATAGAATTACCATATGACCCAGCAATCCCACTACTGGCCATATACCCAGAGAAAACCATAATTCAAAAAGACATATTCACCACAATATTCATTGCAGCACTATTTACAATAGCCAGGTCATGGAAGCAACCTAAATGCCCATAGACAGACGAACAGAAAAGATGTGCTACATATATAAAATGGAATATTACTCAGCCATAAAAAGGAATGAAATTGGGTCATTTGTAGAGACGTGGATAGATCTAGAGACTGTCATACAGAGTGAAGTAAGTCAGAAAGAGAAAAACAAATATCGTATATTAACGCATACATGTGGAACCTAGAAAAATGGTAAAGATGAACCGGTTTGCAAGGCAGAAATAGAGACACAGATGTAGAGAACAAATGTATGGACACCAAGGGGGGAAAGTGGCAGGGTGGTGGTGGTGGGATGAATTGCGAGCCTGGGATTGACATATATACACTTATATGTATAAAATAGGTTACCAATAAGAGCCTGCTGTATAAAAAAATGAATAAAATAAATTCAAAAATTAAAAAATAAGTAATACTTAAAAAAATAAAACAGAAAAAAAAGTTCTGTCCTTCCCATAGACGTATTTATATGAATGAATTATTTCCATGCTTATATCCATAAATACAAAAAGAGGAATAAAACTTACCTTGAACCAAAAAAGAAAAAAAAAAAAAAAAACAGAACCCACTGGTCATACAGAGGAAAACCCTATCAGGGCACTTGCTCCAGGGGTAAACAATTCTGAAGTTGGTCACAGGTGGGGAATCATCTCCCATGCAGCCAGCAGCCCCCACACGAGGAGCGTCCTCATTGCAAAGCTGGGGGACCGTGAGGAGGCGTCTCTGAGTAAACGTGAGCTGAGCCCCAGGCCAGCTGCTGCTGAACTTTTCCCACCCTTCCCAGGTAAAACACCTGAATGTGTGCAAAGACTTTAAAAACTAGAGGAAGGGGCTTGGAGTCACACCAGCGACAGCACGCAGGCCGACTTGGTGCCTGCAGGCCAGCCAGGATGGTCCTGGCCCCGGGCGCTCGTCTGGAAGCTTTCCATTTCCCTGCCTGAGGTACCCCTCCTGTCCCGGCCCCCACTGCTTTTTTCCTTCCTCACCTCTGCCCGGGGAGAAATTCCAGCAGCAAGTATGGGTGACACATCCTCTTCTTTAGCAGGTGGCAGCCCGGCAACTCCTGCAGAAAGTCCAGCAGAGCCCCAGTCACACTGGGCCACTCATAGAGCCGTGGGCCCTACTCCCTCCCACCAGCCCAACCCCGAGACTGCTGACGGGGCAGAGAATATGGCGTCAGGCACAGCTGCAGAGGCTTTTGCTGCCTGGAGGGGTGTTTATATTGACCTCAACCCAGGCACACCTGGGAAGGGCTGGCCGGCCGGGTCAGGCTGCCCAGGTCAGCCAATCCTCGCCCCTCAGGGGCTCAGAGTTGCAGAAAATGGGCCTTGCTGCACCGGCCAGATCCAAGGAACAGGTGTAGGGTCCCGAGAGTCAGGATAGATAAGGGGCGGCAGCCCTGGCTTGTTTTCGAATCATTTTATCTGGTCCATGAGTGGGAGACAACTTCAAGAAGACCCTCTGCTAATGAGAGGAACCCAGGAGTCAGGGAGAGGAGGGGTGGTGGGTGGAGACAGAGGCCTGGTGCCCCGGCTGCAGTGGAAGCCCCTGGAAGACCAGGCAGAGGGAGGCCGCACAGAGTGAAGCCTAGGGTCACAGACCTGTTGGAGCTGCTGTTTGTTAGTTCAAGCTCTGCTCTGAGGTGCTCTGTGTCAGCTCTGAGTGACAGGGGTGCTGGGGGTGCTCTGCAATGAGGGCTACGTGCACGGTTCCTGTGTGCCCAGCCCTGCCGGGGTACCTGTCCACGGGAGCTCCATATCCAGGGAGGGGCCTGCCCACGAGAGCCCCGTGGGCTGCTGCGTACCTGCCCAGGTGAGCTCCATATCCTGGGAGGGGCCTGACCACAAGAGCCCCGTGGGCTGCTGGGGACCTGGTAGAGGACGCCAGGACAGTCAGTGAAGCCACAGAGGATATACATCTAGTAGTTCCTAATTCCTACACCCTGCTGGTCATTCTACCATCCACCAGGACATGGCATTCTGTATTAGACTTCAATGATGCCTTCTTCTGTATTCCATTAGTCCCAGAGTCACAAGAAATTTTGCCTGTGAGTGGCAGGACTCAACCTACAACCAAAACAATACTGCTGGGCCGTCCTGCCCCAGGGGTTCAAAAATTCCCACACCATCTTTGGGGAATCGTTAGCTAAAGACCTAAAAGATCTACCTCTGGAGAAGGGAACCCTCCTTCAATATGCAGATGACATTCTGATCACCAGCCCGACTAAGGAGGCCTCTGAACTACCTAGCCAATAAAAGATAGAAGGTGTCCAAGGAAAAGGCTCAAATATCACAAACTAAGGTGGCCTTCCTGGGCTTCATTCGCACAGAAGGTCGGAGAAGCCCACCCCAGGAAAGGGAAGAAGCCATTTGCAGCCTCACCTTTCCTGAAACTAGAAGACAGCTTAGGGGTTCCTGGGGAGACCGGGGTTTGCTGCATCTGGATCCCTAACTACAGTCTAATAGCTGGGCCTCTATATGAAACACTGAAAGGAAAAGATGATGATCCTTTTGAATAGAATCCAGAAGCAGCCTTTCAAGAATGGAAAGAGCAGTCAATTCAGACCCTGGCCCTGGACCTCCCTAATTTAGCTAAACCCTTTGACCTTTACAATCCTGGTCCAAGGCGAATCGCCCTTGGAGTATTAGTGCAAAAACTGGGACCACTTGAAATGGAACAATGCAAGAATGCCCTCCAGGCATTGGCCAGCCACCCCATCCGACCAGGATACTGGGGGTATCTAAAAATCTGGAAATCAACAGCCCGCAATGCCAGCTCCCTCCTAAGGGAAAAGGACGCCACTTGGTGATCCTAACCACCCACCATGCCCTGAAGTTGCAGGGATTGCTCCTTGGCACAATGACCTCGAGTGAGGAGGCCCTCCAACGCCAACCTCCAGAGAGACAACCTGGGGCAATGGGCCCCCATGACGACTCGTGTGACCATCACTTGACCTGGAGCTTCTCTCAGAAAACAACAAGAGTGTGCCCCAAAAGAGCAGACTATTGCTTACAGGACTTACTGCACCCAGAGCGGAGCTAATAAACTTGGCAGGGGAACCGTAAACAACGCTGCCACCATAGAAAAGCCTACAGACACCGCGGTGACGGCGGCCAGTGAGACCGGCTGTACTCCTGGCTACTTCAAAAGGCCGTTGACTGAGTGGCCGTCATGGTCCTGGATCACCACCGGCCCTGGACTGTCTGGGAGTTGAGCAAGCAGGGCTCTGACACCTGGTCCTGTTTGTACGTTAATTCAGTGGCCTAACTGAAGAAAGCACAGACTACTGGTCAGAGCATCTAGGCTGGCAGAAACCGTTCAGCCTAAGGGGGCCGAACCAATGTGGAGCAGGGTAAAACCGCCCACCCCCCCAGCGTCTCTGCACATCTCTTTCCTGGACCCTTAAAGGTCATTAGAATCTATAAAACTTCCAATGCTGGTGCTCAGGCAGACGAGCAGTGAGGGAGGAGGCCTGCGGACAATCAACCTCACCTGGAGGCTGCTGGGGAGAAGTCCTGCCCCTCCCCCCGGGTATGAGGACACCCAACTCAGCATGAAGCATTTACAGAAGACGTGTCTGCACCCTCAGCGCCCCAAGAATGAGGAATGGGACAAAAGGCAGAGGAGGGCTTTGTCACTGGCAAAGCCCATTAAAAATTCCTGGGAGATAAAAATAGAATCTGGGCAATAAAATAAAGTCTAACCATTTTTTCCTTTGTGCTTTGTCTAATTTCACTTGCTCCTAGGTTTCCACATGCAGAGGTCCCACACCCGACACTTCAGACCCGATTTCCTCGTGCAAAATGGCTGGGCCGACACCTCAGCTCGTGGGGCCCCGTGCAGACTCTGCGACATAGAGCCTGAGCTCCAGGCAACCTGGCCCTCGAGAGCTCCGCCCCCTCCCTCCCGCTGATGCTGACAGGATCCCTACACAGCAGCCCGGCCCACAACCCGCAGGGGAGCACACACTCTCACCTCTCCATTCTCTGATCAAAATGTAAAGTTTTCCTTTGCTTCTGAACCAAAGTCAGTCTCGATCTGTTGGCTCCAATGACACTGGGCAGGGAGACCCTT
Source organism: Balaenoptera borealis (assembly GCF_965194805.1). Lineage (NCBI taxonomy): Eukaryota > Metazoa > Chordata > Mammalia > Artiodactyla > Balaenopteridae > Balaenoptera > Balaenoptera borealis. The sequence continues at coordinate 202,085 of NW_028123187.1, forward strand.
GTTGGGGCCCACTCTGCAGGATCAGTAACAGAATTTGAGAACATTGTAACTTCAATGAACAGATGTGTGAGCCAAACTGTAATTAACATAGAGCAGTGTATAAGGCTCGTGTAAAAGAAGATGTTTCTAACACTTCCATTTGATATTTCCATCACTTTATTATAAGCAAGTTCAGTGGAGGGGTTTGTCTTATTTGTCAGGTCAAGAGTAGAGAAATGCAGTGATTTCTTTCCAAGGATGTACATCTAATAATCTTGGTTGAAGTTTCAACCTTGTTTGGAATGATTTTCCATTGAAAATGATACCTCTCTTTCAGCTCCTAGATTTCTGAGAAGTATAAAATCTTATATTTTTTATTACCAAAGGGGAAAGGTGGGAGGAGGGATAAATTAACAGTTTCAGATTAACATATACACACTGCTATGTATAAAATATATCATCAACAAGGAACTACTGTATAGCACAGGGAACTATACTCAATATTTTGTAATGACCCCTGAGGGGAAATAATCTGAAAAACAATAGATATCTATATCGACATCATCTATCAACTACAGATAAAATGGAAACTAAAGGAGGCCGATGGTGAGCGTTTCTGAACCTGAAGACTTCAATCATCTAAAGTTCGGACTCTGCCCACGGCCCAAGTCCCTTAATGAACACACATGTACCAGTAGCTTAAAAATTCCCCAGATTGGAGTTTGGGGAGACACTAATTTGGAAAAATCCCTTGTGTTCTCCTTACATACACGGGACCTTTCCTACAGCTAAAACATGCCTGTGACACCCAGAAGATGGAACACGGTTGGATCAGGAAGATTTTGGAAAAGGCACCAAAACGCCTAATTTCCTGGTTGTTGGGTTCACCCCTCCAGCCTTTTTCCTTAAAATCTCCCCACTTGAGGATGTCAGCACCTTCAACATCCAGTTGCACAGAAATCGGAATTTGTCCAAAGGAAGAAGGGGAAGGAGGAGAAACAAGGAGAGCCAAGCCCTAGATATTCGGAGAGGCACATGTCACTCTATTTTCCATTCAGGAAGAAGAATTAAGCAAAGGCTTAGCCTGCCACCGGGAACCAGAGTAGGGCCAGAAGCAAACAAGCGGTTCTGCGGAAAGCTCCCAAAAAAGCGAGTTGAAAAATGGAGCTCATGGGCACTGCAATTAACAAATCTGCAGAGTTATAAATGATAACTCTCGTCCACAAATATATTGAGGGAAGGCAACGAAGAGGATTTGAAATCAAGGCAGAATTGCAGGAAACAGATTTCAGGAGTTAGATTCGAATCACCCCTAAAGCACATGAAAAGCGTCAAAACGTCGACAATGATGCACTTGGCCAAAAAGAGCATATGCGTTTTTTTCTGAATGAATTCAGGAAAAAACCCATAGGCCCTTTTTGGCCAACCAAGCAAGCCGGATATGCAATTCAGCTCTACAAAGAAGTCTGACATCCCATCGGTCAAAATGGCTTTCCTACAAAAGTGTAAAAACAAGAAAAGCAGGAGAGGCCAGGGAGTAAAGGGAGCTTTGTTACACTGATGGGTGGGGTGTAAATTGCCAATGATGACTCTGGAGAAGGGTATGGTGTTTCCTAAAACATCTAAAAAACACAGCTAGAGAGAAAGGGGCACATCGACTCATGGGCGTATAAATTGGGAAAACTAAAAATCAGCAAGACACAGGCACCCCAAACTTTAGGGCTGCTCTGTTGACAAGAACCTCCACTTAATTCCACCTTAAATATCCAAGGAAAGAGAAAAATGGATAAAGAAGTTGTGGTCCTTATGTACAATGGAATATCACTCAGCCATGAAATCAATGTCCTAAGGTTAGTAGCAGCATGATGAGTGGATTTAGGTACGACGATTCTAAGTGAAATAAGTCACACAGAAAAAGACACTTCTCATAAGGTATCACTTATAGAGGGAATGTAAAAAGCGTTACACTTGAACTGAATTACAAAACAGAACAAAGTCACACATGCAGAAAACACACTATGGCTGCTTAACGGGAAAGGTGAGGTGGGGTGATACATAAAAAAAGGGTTTCAAACTAGCTCAGATACCGTTCCATAAACCCAATATGTAATAGACAAGACCTACTCCTTGCTCAGAGAACTGGACTCAACACGCCCTATTCACCGCACAAGAATATATCTGACTAGTAATAATCGTAAAACCTATGTATTGATATCTCTCTGTTAGTGTGTCAAGTGGGTGTAAAGCGGCATAAACACAGCAGTGAAAAGCAGCTAAACCCCATTATGAAAATAAATTACTTTGAAAAACCCATGAAACAAAGACAGTGAAAGAGAGAGAAATTCTTACACAATTCGTTCAGGGGCTGTGATGCAAACTGGATTGACCATATCTAGACGCACAGTTGGATGAGACATAAGGGTGGACACTCTTGGGGCTGAGAGGTTTGGTGAGGTTGGGTGAGCAAATGCAGACCCTTTAAAGTAATACTGCGTGGTACCCATCGCATGGGTCCCAAATCTCCAGGTTCAAGGGCATCTTCCTACATCGAAATCATGCATGAGAAACCCAGAAGATGGTACACCGTGTGATGGGGAGAGGTTTCTAAAACGCACCTCATTTCTCATCTCCTTGTGCTCGGGTTTGCGATTCCAGCCACTTTACTAGCAATCTCCCTACTTGGAGCATCAGCACCTTTAACCACCTGTTCCGTACAGGTTGCAATTTCTCCTGAGGATGAACGGGAAGACGGGGAACCAATGAGAGACTGGCTCTTGGTGTTGGGACAGGCACAGGTCACTCTATTTTCCCATCAGGAAGAAGAATTAACCACAGGCTCATCCCGCCCCCCGGAACACGAACAGGGCCTGAAGCCATCCTGCGCTTTTGCGGCCAGCTCCCAAAATCACGAGTTGTAAAATGGAGGCTCAGGGCACTGCAATTCACAAACCTGCAGAGTTATAAATGATAACTCTCGTCCACAAATATATTGAGGGAAGGCAACGAAGAGGATTTGAAATCAAGGCAGATGCAGGAAACAGATTTCAGGAGGTAGATTCGAATCGCCTTTAAAGCACATGAAAAGCGGCAAAACGTTGACAATGATGCCCTTGGCCAAAAAGGGCGTATGCGTTTTTTCCTGAATATATTCAGGAAAAAACGCATACGCCCTTTTTGGCCAACCAAGCAACCTGGAAAGGCAAATCAGCACTACAAAGAAGTCTCGCTTCCCATCGGTCAAAAGGGCCATGCTGAAAAAAGTGTCAAAACCAGAAATGCAGGACAGGCCATGGAGAAATGGGAGCCTTGCTACACTGATGGGCGGGATGTAAATTGCCAACAGCCACTCTGGAGAAGTGTACGGTGAGTCCTGGAATATCTAAAAAACACAGCTTAGAGAGCATAGGGCACTTCCACTCATGGGGGTATAAATTGGGAAAATGAAAAATCAGCAAGACACAAGCACCCCAAAGTTTAGGGCTGCTCTGTTGACAAGGACCTCCACTTCATTCCACCTTAAATATCCCAGGAAAGAGAAAAATGGATAAAGAAGTTGTGGTCCTTATGTACAATGGAATATCACTCAGCCATGAAATCAATGTCCTAAGGCTAGTAGCAGCATGATGAGTGGATTTAGGTACGACGATTCTAAGTGAAATAAATCACACAGAAAAGGACACTTCTCATAAGGTATCACTTATAGAGGGAATGTAAAAACCGTTACAGTTGAACTGAATTACAAAACAGAACAGAGTCACATATGCAGAAAACACACTATGGCTGCTTAACGGGAAAGGGGAGGTGGGGTGACACATAAAACAAGGGTTTCAAATTAGCTCAGATACCGTTCCATAAACCCAATATGTAATAGACAAGACCTACTCCTTGCTCAGAGAACTGGACTCAACACGCCCTATTCACCGCACAAGAATATATCTGACTAGTAATAACCTTAAAACCTATGTATTGATATCTCTCTGTTAGTGTGTCAAGTGGGTATAAAGCGGCATAAACACAGCAGTGAAAAGCAGCTAAACCGCATTATGAAAATAAATTACTTTTAAAAACCCATGAAACAAAGACAGTGAAAGAGAGAGAAATTCTTACACAATGCGTTCATGGGCTGTGATGCAACCTGGATTGACCGTATCTAGACCCACAGCTGGATGAGACATAAGGGTGGACACTCTTGGGGCTGAGAGGTTTGGTGAGGTTGGGTGAGCAAACGCAGACCCTTTAAAGTAATACTGCGTGGTACCCATCGCATGGGTCCCATATCTCCAGGTTCAAGGTCATCTTCCTACATCGAAAACATGCATGAGAAACCCAGAAGATGGTACACCGTGTGATGGGGAATGGTTTCTAAAACGCACCTCATTTCTCATCTCCTTGTGCCCGGTTCGCCATTCCAGCCACTTTACTAGCAATCTCCCTACTTGGAGCATCAGCACCTTTAACCTCCTGTTCCGTACAGGTTGCAATTTTTCCTGAGGATGAATGGGAAGAAGGGGAACCAATGAGAGACTGGCTCTTGGTGTTGGGACAGGCACAGGTCACTCTATTTTCCCATCTGGAAGAAGAATTAACCACAGGCTCAACCTGCCCTCCGGAACCAGAACTGGGCCTGAAGCCATCCTGCGCTTTTGCGACCAGCTCCCAAAAACGCGAGTTGTAAAATTGAGCTTCAGGGCACTGCAATTCACAAACCTGCAGAGCTATAAATGATAACTCTCGTCCACAAATATATTGAGGGAAGGCAAAGAAGAGGATTTGAAATCAAGGCAGAATTGCAGGAAACAGATTTCAGGAGGTAGATTCGAATCTCCTTTAAAGCACATGAAAAGCGGCAAAACGTTGACAATGATGCCCTTGGCCAAAAAGGGCGTATGCGTTTTTTCCTGAATATATTCAGGAAAAAACGCATACGCCCTTTTTGGCCAACCAAGCAACCTGGAAAGGCAAATCAGCGCTACAAAGAAGTCTTGCTTCCCATCGGTCAAAAGGGCCATGCTGAAAAAAGTGTCAAAACCAGAAATGCAGGACAGGCCATGGAGAAATGGGAGCCTTGCTACACTGATGGGCGGGATGTAAATTGCCAACAGCCACTCTGGAGAAGTGTACGGTGAGTCCTGAAACATCTAAGAAACACAGCTTAGAGAGCATAGGGCACTTCCACTCATGGGGGTATAAATTGGGAAAATGAAAAATCAGCAAGACACAAGCACCCCAAAGTTTAGGGCTGCTCTGTTGACAAGGACCTCCACTTCATTCCACCTTAAATATCCCAGGAAAGAGAAAAATGGGTAAAGAAGTTCTGGTCCTTATGTACAATGGAATATCACTCAGCCATGAAATCAATGTCATAAGGCTAGTAGCAGCATGATGAGTGGATTTAGGTACGACGATTCTAAGTGAAATAAGTCACACAGAAAAGGACACTTCTCATAAGGTATCACTGATAGAGGGAATGTAAAAACCGTTACACTTGAACTGAATTACAAAACAGAACAGAGTCACACATGCAGAAAACACACTATGGCTGTTTAACGGGAAAGGTGAGGTGGGGTGATACATAAAACAAGGGTTTCAAATTAGCTCAGATACCGTTCCATAAACCCAATATGTAATAGACAAGACCTACTCTTTGCTCAGAGAACTGGACTCAACACGCCCTATTCACCGCACAAGAATATATCTGACTAGTAATAATCTTAAAACCTATGTATTGATATCTCTCTCTTAGTGTGTCAAGTGGGTGTAAAGCGGCATAAACACAGCAGTGAAAAGCAGCTAAACCGCATTATGAAAATAAATTACTTTTAAAAACCCATGAAACAAAGACAGTGAAAGAGAGAGAAATTCTTACACAATGCGTTCAGGGGCTGTGATGCAACCTGGATTGACCATATCTAGACCCACAGCTGGATGAGACCTAAGGGTGGACACTCTTGGGGCTGAGAGGTTTGGTGAGGTTGGGTGAGCAAACGCAGACCCTTTAAAGTAATACTGCGTGGTACCCATCGCATGGGTCCCAAATCTCCAGGTTCAAGGGCATCTTCCTACATCGAAAACATGCATGAGAAACCCAGAAGATGGTCCACCGTGTGATGGGGAAAGGTTTCTAAAATGCACCTCATTTCTCATCTCCTTGTGCCCGGGTTCGCCATTCCAGCCGCTTTACTAGCAATCTCCCTACTTGGAGCATCAGCACCTTTAACCTCCTGTTCCGTACAGGTTGCAATTTGTCCTGAGGATGAACAGGAAGACGGGGAACCAATGAGAGACTAGCTCTTGGTGTTTGGACAGGCACAGGTCACTCTATTTTCCCATCAGGAAGAAGAATTAACCACAGGCTCAACCTGCCCCCGGAACCAGAACTGGGCCTGAAGCCATCCTGCGCTTTTGCGACCAGCTCCCAAAACGCGAGTTGTAAAATTGAGCTTCAGGGCACTGCAATTCACAAACCTGCAGAGCTATAAATGATAACTCTCGTCCACAAATATATTGAGGGAAGGCAAAGAAGAGGATTTGAAATCAAGGCAGAATTGCAGGAAACAGATTTCAGGAGGTAGATTCGAATCTCCTTTAAAGCACATGAAAAGCGGCAAAACGTTGACAATGATGCCCTTGGCCAAAAAGGGCGTATGCGTTTTTTCCTGAATATATTCAGGAAAAAACGCATACGCCCTTTTTGGCCAACCAAGCAACCTGCAAAGGCAAATCAGCGCTACAAAGAAGTCTCGCTTCCCATCGGTCAAAAGGGCCATGCTGAAAAAAGTGTCAAAACCAGAAATGCAGGACAGGCCATGGAGAAATGGGAGCCTTGCTACACTGATGGGCGGGATGTAAATTGCCAACAGCCACTCTGGAGAAGTGTACGGTGAGTCCTGAAATATCTAAAAAACACAGCTTAGAGAGCATAGGGCACTTCCACTCATGGGGGTATAAATTAGGAAAATGAAAAATCAGCAAGACACAAGCACCCCAAAGTTTAGGGCTGCTCTGTTGACAAGGACCTCCACTTCATTCCACCTTAAATATCCCAGGAAAGAGAAAAATGGGTAAAGAAGTTGTGGTCCTTATGTACAATGGAATATCACTCAGCCATGAAATCAATGTCATAAGGCTAGGAGCAGCATGATGAGTGGATTTAGGTACGACGATTCTAAGTGAAATAAGTCACACAGAAAAGGACACTTCTCATAAGGTATCACTGATAGAGGGAATGTAAAAACCGTTACACTTGAACTGAATTACAAAACAGAACAGAGTCACACATGCAGAAAACACACTATGGCTGCTTAACGGGAAAGGTGAGGTGGGGTGATACATAAAACAAGGGTTTCAAATTAGCTCAGATACCGTTCCATAAACCCAATATGTAATAGACAAGACCTACTCCTTGCTCAGAGAACTGGACTCAACACGCCCTATTCACCGCACAAGAATATATCTGACTAGTAATAATCTTAAAACCTATGTATTGATATCTCTCTGTTAGTGTGTCAAGTGGGTGTAAAGCGGCATAAACACAGCAGTGAAAAGCAGCTAAACCGCATTATGAAAATAAATTACTTTTAAAAACCCATGAAACAAAGACAGTGAAAGAGAGAGAAATTCTTACACAATGCGTTCAGGGGCTGTGATGCAACCTGGATTGACCATATCTAGACCCACAGCTGGATGAGACCTAAGGGTGGACACTCTTGGGGCTGAGAGGTTTGGTGAGGTTGGGTGAGCAAACGCAGACCCTTTAAAGTAATACTGCGTTGTACCCATCGCATGGGTCCCAAATCTCCAGGTTCAAGGGCATCTTCCTACATCGAAAACATGCATGAGAAACCCAGAAGATGGTACACCGTGTGATGGGGAAAGGTTTCTAAAACGCACCTCATTTCTCATCTCCTTGTGCCCGGGTTCGCCATCCCAGCCGCTTTACTAGCAATCTCCCTACTTGGAGCATCAGCACCTTTAACCTCCTGTTCCGTACAGGTTGCAATTTTTCCTGAGGATGAACAGGAAGACGGGGAACCAATGAGAGACTGGCTGTTGGTGTTGGGACAGGCACAGGTCACTCTATTTTCCCATCAGGAAGAAGAATTAACCACAGGCTCAGCCTGCCCCCCGGAACCAGAACAGGGCCGGAAGCCATCCTGCGCTTTTGCGGCCAGCTCCCAAAAACGCGAGGTGTAAAATCGAGCTTCATGGCACTGCAATTCACAAACCTGCAGAGTTATAAATGATAACTCTCGTCCACAAATATATTGAGGGAAGGCAAAGAAGAGGATTTGAAATCAAGGCAGAATTGCAGGAAACAGATTTCAGGAGGTAGATTCGAATCTCCTTTAAAGCACATGAAAAGCGGCAAAACGTTGACAATGATGCCCTTGGCCAAAAAGGGCGTATGCGTTTTTTCCTGAATATATTCAGGAAAAAACGCATACGCCCTTTTTGGCCAACCAAGCAACCTGGAAAGGCAAATCAGCGCTACAAAGAAGTCTCGCTTCCCATCGGTCAAATGGGCCATGCTGAAAAAAGTGTCAAAACCAGAAATACAGGACAGGCCATGGAGAAATGGGAGCCTTGCTACACTGATGGGCGGGATGTAAATTGCCAACAGCCACTCTGGAGAAGTGTACGGTGAGTCCTGAAACATCTAAAAAACACAGCTTAGAGAGCATAGGGCACTTCCACTCATGGGGGTATAAATTGGGAAAATTAAAAATCAGCAAGACACAAGCACCCCAAAGTTTAGGGCTGCTCTGTTGACAAGGACCTCCACTTCATTCCACCTTAAATATCCCAGGAAAGAGAAAAATGGGTAAAGAAGTTCTGGTCCTTATGTACAATGGAATATCACACAGCCATGAAATCAATGTCATAAGGCTAGTAGCAGCATGATGAGTAGATTTAGGTACGACGATTCTAAGTGAAATAAGTCACACACAAAAGGACACTTCTCATAAGGTATCACTGATAGAGGGAATGTAAAAACCATTACACTTGAACTGAATTACAAAACAGAACAGAGTCACACCTGCAGAAAACACACTATGGCTGTTTAACGGGAAAGGTGAGGTGGGGTGATACATAAAACAAGGGTTTCAAATTAGCTCAGATACCGTTCCATAAACCCAATATGTAATAGACAAGACCTACTCTTTGCTCAGAGAACTGGACTCAACACGCCCTATTCACCGCACAAGAATATATCTGACTAGTAATAATCTTAAAACCTATGTATTGATATCTCTCTCTTAGTGTGTCAAGTGGGTGTAAAGCGGCATAAACACAGCAGTGAAAAGCAGCTAAACCGCATTATGAAAATAAATTACTTTTAAAAACCCATGAAACAAAGACAGTGAAAGAGAGAGAAATTCTTACACAATGCGTTCAGGGGCTGTGATGCAACCTGGATTGACCATATCTAGACCCACAGCTGGATGAGACCTAAGGGTGGACACTCTTGGGGCTGAGAGGTTTGGTGAGGTTGGGTGAGCAAACGCAGACCCTTTAAAGTAATACTGCGTGGTACCCATCGCATGGGTCCCAAATCTCCAGGTTCAAGGGCATCTTCCTACATCGAAAACATGCATGAGAAACCCAGAAGATGGTCCACCGTGTGATGGGGAAAGGTTTCTAAAACGCACCTCATTTCTCATCTCCTTGTGCCCGGGTTCGCCATTCCAGCCGCTTTACTAGCAATCTCCCTACTTGGAGCATCAGCACCTTTAACCTCCTGTTCCGTACAGGTTGCAATTTGTCCTGAGGATGAACAGGAAGACGGGGAACCAATGAGAGACTAGCTCTTGGTGTTTGGACAGGCACAGGTCACTCTATTTTCCCATCAGGAAGAAGAATTAACCACAGGCTCAACCTGCCCCCCGGAACCAGAACTGGGCCTGAAGCCATCCTGCGCTTTTGCGACCAGCTCCCAAAACGCGAGTTGTAAAATTGAGCTTCAGGGCACTGCAATTCACAAACCTGCAGAGCTATAAATGATAACTCTCGTCCACAAATATATTGAGGGAAGGCAAAGAAGAGGATTTGAAATCAAGGCAGAATTGCAGGAAACAGATTTCAGGAGGTAGATTCGAATCTCCTTTAAAGCACATGAAAAGCGGCAAAACGTTGACAATGATGCCCTTGGCCAAAAAGGGCGTATGCGTTTTTTCCTGAATATATTCAGGAAAAAACGCATACGCCCTTTTTGGCCAACCAAGCAACCTGCAAAGGCAAATCAGCGCTACAAAGAAGTCTCGCTTCCCATCGGTCAAAAGGGCCATGCTGAAAAAAGTGTCAAAACCAGAAATGCAGGACAGGCCATGGAGAAATGGGAGCCTTGCTACACTGATGGGCGGGATGTAAATTGCCAACAGCCACTCTGGAGAAGTGTACGGTGAGTCCTGAAATATCTAAAAAACACAGCTTAGAGAGCATAGGGCACTTCCACTCATGGGGGTATAAATTAGGTAAATGAAAAATCAGCAAGACACAAGCACCCCAAAGTTTAGGGCTGCTCTGTTGACAAGGACCTCCACTTCATTCCACCTTAAATATCCCAGGAAAGAGAAAAATGGGTAAAGAAGTTGTGGTCCTTATGTACAATGGAATATCACTCAGCCATGAAATCAATGTCATAAGGCTAGGAGCAGCATGATGAGTGGATTTAGGTACGACGATTCTAAGTGAAATAAGTCACACAGAAAAGGACACTTCTCATAAGGTATCACTGATAGAGGGAATGTAAAAACCGTTACACTTGAACTGAATTACAAAACAGAACAGAGTCACACATGCAGAAAACACACTATGGCTGCTTAACGGGAAAGGTGAGGTGGGGTGATACATAAAACAAGGGTTTCAAATTAGCTCAGATACCGTTCCATAAACCCAATATGTAATAGACAAGACCTACTCCTTGCTCAGAGAACTGGACTCAACACGCCCTATTCACCGCACAAGAATATATCTGACTAGTAATAATCTTAAAACCTATGTATTGATATCTCTCTGTTAGTGTGTCAAGTGGGTGTAAAGCGGCATAAACACAGCAGTGAAAAGCAGATAAACCCCATTATGAAAATAAATTACTTTTAAAAACCCATGAAACAAAGACAGTGAAAGAGAGAGAAATTCTTACACAATGCGTTCAGGGGCTGTGATGCAACCTGGATTGACCATATCTAGACCCACAGCTGGATGAGACCTAAGGGTGGACACTCTTGGGGCTGAGAGGTTTGGTGAGGTTGGGTGAGCAAACGCAGACCCTTTAAAGTAATACTGCGTTGTACCCATCGCATGGGTCCCAAATCTCCAGGTTCAAGGGCATCTTCCTACATCGAAAACATGCATGAGAAACCCAGAAGATGGTACACCGTGTGATGGGGAAAGGTTTCTAAAACGCACCTCATTTCTCAACTCCTTGTGCCCGGGTTCGCCATCCCAGCCGCTTTACTAGCAATCTCCCTACTTGGAGCATCAGCACCTTTAACCTCCTGTTCCGTACAGGTTGCAATTTTTCCTGAGGATGAACAGGAAGACGGGGAACCAATGAGAGACTGGCTGTTGGTGTTGGGACAGGCACAGGTCACTCTATTTTCCCATCAGGAAGAAGAATTAACCACAGGCTCAGCCTGCCCCCCGGAACCAGAACAGGGCCGGAAGCCATCCTGCGCTTTTGCGGCCAGCTCCCAAAAACGCGAGGTGTAAAATCGAGCTTCATGGCACTGCAATTCACAAACCTGCAGAGTTATAAATGATAACTCTCGTCCACAAATATATTGAGGGAAGGCAAAGAAGAGGATTTGAAATCAAGGCAGAATTGCAGGAAACAGATTTCAGGAGGTAGATTCGAATCTCCTTTAAAGCACATGAAAAGCGGCAAAACGTTGACAATGATGCCCTTGGCCAAAAAGGGCGTATGCGTTTTTTCCTGAATATATTCAGGAAAAAACGCATACGCCCTTTTTGGCCAACCAAGCAACCTGGAAAGGCAAATCAGCGCTACAAAGAAGTCTCGCTTCCCATCGGTCAAATGGGCCATGCTGAAAAAAGTGTCAAAACCAGAAATACAGGACAGGCCATGGAGAAATGGGAGCCTTGCTACACTGATGGGCGGGATGTAAATTGCCAACAGCCACTCTGGAGAAGTGTACGGTGAGTCCTGAAACATCTAAAAAACACAGCTTAGAGAGCATAGGGCACTTCCACTCATGGGGGTATAAATTGGGAAAATTAAAAATCAGCAAGACACAAGCACCCCAAAGTTTAGGGCTGCTCTGTTGACAAGGACCTCCACTTCATTCCACCTTAAATATCCCAGGAAAGAGAAAAATGGGTAAAGAAGTTCTGGTCCTTATGTACAATGGAATATCACACAGCCATGAAATCAATGTCATAAGGCTAGTAGCAGCATGATGAGTAGATTTAGGTACGACGATTCTAAGTGAAATAAGTCACACACAAAAGGACACTTCTCATAAGGTATCACTGATAGAGGGAATGTAAAAACCATTACACTTGAACTGAATTACAAAACAGAACAGAGTCACACCTGCAGAAAACACACTATGGCTGTTTAACGGGAAAGGTGAGGTGGGGTGATACATAAAACAAGGGTTTCAAATTAGCTCAGATACCGTTCCATAAACCCAATATGTAATAGACAAGACCTACTCTTTGCTCAGAGAACTGGACTCAACACGCCCTATTCACCGCACAAGAATATATCTGACTAGTAATAATCTTAAAACCTATGTATTGATATCTCTCTCTTAGTGTGTCAAGTGGGTGTAAAGCGGCATAAACACAGCAGTGAAAAGCAGCTAAACCGCATTATGAAAATAAATTACTTTTAAAAACCCATGAAACAAAGACAGTGAAAGAGAGAAATTCTTACACAATGCGTTCAGGGGCTGTGATGCAACCTGGATTGACCATATCTACACCCACAGCTGGATGAGACCTAAGGGTGGACACTCTTGGGGCTGAGAGGTTTGGTGAGGTTGGGTGAGCAAACGCAGACCCTTTAAAGTAATACTGCGTGGAACCCATCGCATGGGTCCCAAATCTCCAGGTTCAAGGGCATCTTCCTACATCAAAAACATGCATGAGAAACCCAGAAGATGGTACATCGTGTGATGGGGAAAGGTTTCTAAAACGCACCTCATTTCTCATCTCCTTGTGCCCGGGTTCGCCATCCCAGCCTCTTTACTAGCAATCTCCCTACTTGGAGCATCAGCACCTTTAACCTCCTGTTCCCTACAGGTTGCAATTTTTCCTGAGGATGAACGGGAAGACGGGGAACCAATGAGAGACTGGCTCTTGGTGTTGGGACAGGCACAGGTCACTCTATTTTCCCATCAGGAAGAAGAATTAACCACAGGCTCAGCCTGCCCCCCGGAACCAGAACAGGGCCTGAAGCCATCCTGCGCTTTTGCGGCCAGCTCCCAAAAACGCGAGGTGTAAAATCGAGCTTCATGGCACTGCAATTCACAAACCTGCAGAGTTATAAATGATAACTCTCGTCCACAAATATATTGAGGGAAGGCAACGAAGAGGATTTGAAATCAAGGCAGAATTGCAGGAAACAGATTACAGGAGGTAGATTCGAATCTCCTTTAAAGCACATGAAAAGCGGCAAAACGTTGACAATGATTCCCTTGGCCAAAAAGGGCGTATGCGTTTTTTCCTGAATATATTCAGGAAAAAACGCATACGCCCTTTTTGGCCAACCAAGCAACCTGGAAAGGCAAATCAGCGCTACAAAGAAGTCTCGCTTCCCATCGGTCAAAAGGGCCATGCTGAAAAAAGTGTCAAAACCAGAAATGCAGGACAGGCCATGGAGAAATGGGAGCCTTGCTACACTGATGGGCGGGATGTAAATTGCCAACAGCCACTCTGGAGAAGTGTACGGTGAGTCGTGAAACATCTAAAAAACACAGCTTAGAGAGCATAGGGCACTTCCACTCATGGGGGTATAAATTGGGAAAATTAAAAATCAGCAAGACACAAGCACCCCAAAGTTTAGGGCTGCTCTGTTGACAAGGACCTCCACTTCATTCCACCTTAAATATCCCAGGAAAGAGAAAAATGGGTAAAGAAGTTCTGGTCCTTATGTACAATGGAATATCACTCAGCCATGAAATCAATGTCATAAGGCTAGTAGCAGCATGATGAGTGGATTTAGGTACGACGATTCTAAGTGAAATAAGTCACACAGAAAAGGACACTTCTCATAAGGTATCACTGATAGAGGGAATGTAAAAACCGTTACACTTGAACTGAATTACAAAACAGAACAGAGTCACACATGCAGAAAACACACTATGGCTGCTTAACGGGAAAGGTGAGGTGGGGTGATACATAAAACAAGGGTTTCAAATTAGCTCAGATACCGTTCCATAAACCCAATATGTAATAGACAAGACCTACTCCTTGCTCAGAGAACTGGACTCAACACGCCCTATTCACCGCACAAGAATATATCTGACTACTAATAATCTTAAAACCTATGTATTGATATCTCTCTGTTAGTGTGTCAAGTGGGTGTAAAGCGGCATAAACACAGCAGTGAAAAGCAGCTAAACCGCATTATGAAAATAAATTACTTTTAAAAACCCATGAAACAAAGACAGTGAAAGAGAGAGAAATTCTTACACAATGCGTTCAGGGGCTGTGATGCAACCTGGATTGACCATATCTAGACCCACAGCTGGATGAGACCTAAGGGTGGACACTCTTGGGGCTGAGAGGTTTGGTAAGGTTGGGTGAGCAAACGCAGACCCTTTAAAGTAATACTGCGTGGTACCCATCGCATGGGTCCCAAATCTCCAGGTTCAAGGGCATCTTCCTACATCGAAAACATGCATGAGAAACCCAGAAGATGGTCCACCGTGTGATGGGGAAAGGTTTCTAAAACGCACCTCATTTCTCATCTCCTTGTGCCCGGGTTCGCCATTCCAGCCGCTTTACTAGCAATCTCCCTACTTGGAGCATCAGCACCTTTAACCTCCTGTTCCGTACAGGTTGCAATTTTTCCTGAGGATGAACGGGAAGACGGGGAACCAATGAGAGACTAGCTCTTGGTGTTTGGACAGGCACAGGTCACTCTATTTTCCCATCAGGAAGAAGAATTAACCACAGGCTCAACCTGCCCCCCGGAACCAGAACTGGGCCTGAAGCCATCCTGCGCTTTTGCGACCAGCTCCCAAAACGCGAGTTGTAAAATTGAGCTTCAGGGCAGTGCAATTCACAAACCTGCAGAGCTATAAATGATAACTCTCGTCCACAAATATATTGAGGGAAGGCAAAGAAGAGGATTTGAAATCAAGGCAGAATTGCAGGAAACAGATTTCAGGAGGTAGATTCGAATCTCCTTTAAAGCACATGAAAAGCGGCAAAACGTTGACAATGATGCCCTTGGCCAAAAAGGGCGTATGCGTTTTTTCCTGAATATATTCAGGAAAAAACGCATACGCCCTTTTTGGCCAACCAAGCAACCTGGAAAGGCAAATCAGCGCTACAAAGAAGTCTCGCTTCCCATCGGTCAAAAGGGCCATGCTGAAAAAAGTGTCAAAACCAGAAAGGCAGGACAGGCCATGGAGAAATGGGAGCCTTGCTACACTGATGGGCGGGATGTAAATTGCCAAAAGCCACTCTGGAGAAGTGTACGGTGAGTCGTGAAACATCTAAAAAACATAGCTTAGAGAGCATAGGGCACTTCCACTCATGGGGGTATAAATTGGGAAAATGAAAAATCAGCAAGACACAAGCACCCCAAAGTTTAGGGCTGCTCTGTTGACAAGGACCTCCACTTCATTCCACCTTAAATATCCCAGGAAAGAGAAAAATGGGTAAAGAAGTTGTGGTCCTTATGTACAATGGAAAATCACTCAGCCATGAAATCAATGTCATAAGGCTAGTAGCAGCATGATGAGTGGATTTAGGTACGACGATTCTAAGTGAAATAAGTCACACACAAAAGGACACTTCTCATAAGGTATCACTGATAGAGGGAATGTAAAAACCGTTACACTTGAACTGAATTACAAAACAGAACAGAGTCACACATGCAGAAAACACACTATGGCTGCTTAACGGGAAAGGTGAGGTGGGGTGATACATAAAACAAGGGTTTCAAATTAGCTCAGATACCGTTCCATAAACCCAATATGTAATAGACAAGACCTACTCCTTGCTCAGAGAACTGGACTCAACACGCCCTATTCACCGCACAAGAATATATCTGACTAGTAATAATCTTAAAACCTATGTATTGATATCTCTCTGTTAGTGTGTCAAGTGGGTATAAAGCGGCATAAACACAGCAGTGAAAAGCAGCTAAACCCCATTATGAAAATAAATTACTTTTAAAAACCCATGAAACAAAGACAGTGAAAGAGAGAGAAATTCTTACACAATGCGTTCAGGGGCTGTGATACAACCTGGATTGACCATATCTAGACCCACAGCTGGATGAGACCTAAGGGTGGACACTCTTGGGGCTGAGAGGTTTGGTGAGGTTGGGTGAGCAAACGCAGACCCTTTAAAGTAATACTGCGTTGTACCCATCGCATGGGTCCCAAATCTCCAGGTTCAAGGGCATCTTCCTACATCGAAAACATGCATGAGAAACCCAGAAGATGGTACACCGTGTGATGGGGAAAGGTTTCTAAAACGCACCTCATTTCTCATCTCCTTGTGCCCGGGTTCGCCATCCCAGCCGCTTTACTAGCAATCTCCCTACTTGGAGCATCAGCACCTTTAACCTCCTGTTCCGTACAGGTTGCAATTTTTCCTGAGGATGAACAGGAAGACGGGGAACCAATGAGAGACTGGCTGTTGGTGTTGGGACAGGCACAGGTCACTCTATTTTCCCATCAGGAAGAAGAATTAACCACAGGCTCAGCCTGCCCCCCGGAACCAGAACAGGGCCGGAAGCCATCCTGCGCTTTTGCGGCCAGCTCCCAAAAACGCGAGGTGTAAAATCGAGCTTCATGGCACTGCAATTCACAAACCTGCAGAGTTATAAATGATAACTCTCGTCCACAAATATATTGAGGGAAGGCAAAGAAGAGGATTTGAAATCAAGGCAGAATTGCAGGAAACAGATTTCAGGAGGTAGATTCGAATCTCCTTTAAAGCACATGAAAAGCGGCAAAACGTTGACAATGATGCCCTTGGCCAAAAAGGGCGTATGCGTTTTTTCCTGAATATATTCAGGAAAAAACGCATACGCCCTTTTTGGCCAACCAAGCAACCTGGAAAGGCAAATCAGCGCTACAAAGAAGTCTCGCTTCCCATCGGTCAAATGGGCCATGCTGAAAAAAGTGTCAAAACCAGAAATACAGGACAGGCCATGGAGAAATGGGAGCCTTGCTACACTGATGGGCGGGATGTAAATTGCCAACAGCCACTCTGGAGAAGTGTACGGTGAGTCGTGAAACATCTAAAAAACACAGCTTAGAGAGCATAGGGCACTTCCACTCATGGGGGTATAAATTGGGAAAATTAAAAATCAGCAAGACACAAGCACCCCAAAGTTTAGGGCTGCTCTGTTGACAAGGACCTCCACTTCATTCCACCTTAAATATCCCAGGAAAGAGAAAAATGGGTAAAGAAGTTCTGGTCCTTATGTACAATGGAATATCACTCAGCCATGAAATCAATGTCATAAGGCTAGTAGCAGCATGATGAGTGGATTTAGGTACGACGATTCTAAGTGAAATAAGTCACACAGAAAAGGACACTTCTCATAAGGTATCACTGATAGAGGGAATGTAAAAACCGTTACACTTGAACTGAATTACAAAACAGAACAGAGTCACACATGCAGAAAACACACTATGGCTGCTTAACGGGAAAGGTGAGGTGGGGTGATACATAAAACAAGGGTTTCAAATTAGCTCAGATACCGTTCCATAAACCCAATATGTAATAGACAAGACCTACTCCTTGCTCAGAGAACTGGACTCAACACGCCCTATTCACCGCACAAGAATATATCTGACTACTAATAATCTTAAAACCTATGTATTGATATCTCTCTGTTAGTGTGTCAAGTGGGTGTAAAGCGGCATAAACACAGCAGTGAAAAGCAGCTAAACCGCATTATGAAAATAAATTACTTTTAAAAACCCATGAAACAAAGACAGTGAAAGAGAGAGAAATTCTTACACAATGCGTTCAGGGGCTGTGATGCAACCTGGATTGACCATATCTAGACCCACAGCTGGATGAGACCTAAGGGTGGACACTCTTGGGGCTGAGAGGTTTGGTAAGGTTGGGTGAGCAAACGCAGACCCTTTAAAGTAATACTGCGTGGTACCCATCGCATGGGTCCCAAATCTCCAGGTTCAAGGGCATCTTCCTACATCGAAAACATGCATGAGAAACCCAGAAGATGGTCCACCGTGTGATGGGGAAAGGTTTCTAAAACGCACCTCATTTCTCATCTCCTTGTGCCCGGGTTCGCCATTCCAGCCACTTTACTAGCAATCTCCCTACTTGGAGCATCAGCACCTTTAACCTCCTGTTCCGTACAGGTTGCAATTTTTCCTGAGGATGAACGGGAAGACGGGGAACCAATGAGAGACTAGCTCTTGGTGTTTGGACAGGCACAGGTCACTCTATTTTCCCATCAGGAAGAAGAATTAACCACAGGCTCAACCTGCCCCCCGGAACCAGAACTGGGCCTGAAGCCATCCTGCGCTTTTGCGACCAGCTCCCAAAACGCGAGTTGTAAAATTGAGCTTCAGGGCAGTGCAATTCACAAACCTGCAGAGCTATAAATGATAACTCTCGTCCACAAATATATTGAGGGAAGGCAAAGAAGAGGATTTGAAATCAAGGCAGAATTGCAGGAAACAGATTTCAGGAGGTAGATTCGAATCTCCTTTAAAGCACATGAAAAGCGGCAAAACGTTGACAATGATGCCCTTGGCCAAAAAGGGCGTATGCGTTTTTTCCTGAATATATTCAGGAAAAAACGCATACGCCCTTTTTGGCCAACCAAGCAACCTGGAAAGGCAAATCAGCGCTACAAAGAAGTCTCGCTTCCCATCGGTCAAAAGGGCCATGCTGAAAAAAGTGTCAAAACCAGAAAGGCAGGACAGGCCATGGAGAAATGGGAGCCTTGCTACACTGATGGGCGGGATGTAAATTGCCAAAAGCCACTCTGGAGAAGTGTACGGTGAGTCGTGAAACATCTAAAAAACATAGCTTAGAGAGCATAGGGCACTTCCACTCATGGGGGTATAAATTGGGAAAATGAAAAATCAGCAAGACACAAGCACCCCAAAGTTTAGGGCTGCTCTGTTGACAAGGACCTCCACTTCATTCCACCTTAAATATCCCAGGAAAGAGAAAAATGGGTAAAGAAGTTGTGGTCCTTATGTACAATGGAAAATCACTCAGCCATGAAATCAATGTCATAAGGCTAGTAGCAGCATGATGAGTGGATTTAGGTACGACGATTCTAAGTGAAATAAGTCACACACAAAAGGACACTTCTCATAAGGTATCACTGATAGAGGGAATGTAAAAACCGTTACACTTGAACTGAATTACAAAACAGAACAGAGTCACACATGCAGAAAACACACTATGGCTGCTTAACGGGAAAGGTGAGGTGGGGTGATACATAAAACAAGGGTTTCAAATTAGCTCAGATACCGTTCCATAAACCCAATATGTAATAGACAAGACCTACTCCTTGCTCAGAGAACTGGACTCAACACGCCCTATTCACCGCACAAGAATATATCTGACTAGTAATAATCTTAAAACCTATGTATTGATATCTCTCTGTTAGTGTGTCAAGTGGGTATAAAGCGGCATAAACACAGCAGTGAAAAGCAGCTAAACCCCATTATGAAAATAAATTACTTTTAAAAACCCATGAAACAAAGACAGTGAAAGAGAGAGAAATTCTTACACAATGCGTTCAGGGGCTGTGATACAACCTGGATTGACCATATCTAGACCCACAGCTGGATGAGACCTAAGGGTGGACACTCTTGGGGCTGAGAGGTTTGGTGAGGTTGGGTGAGCAAACGCAGACCCTTTAAAGTAATACTGCGTTGTACCCATCGCATGGGTCCCAAATCTCCAGGTTCAAGGGCATCTTCCTACATCGAAAACATGCATGAGAAACCCAGAAGATGGTACACCGTGTGATGGGGAAAGGTTTCTAAAACGCACCTCATTTCTCATCTCCTTGTGCCCGGGTTCGCCATCCCAGCCGCTTTACTAGCAATCTCCCTACTTGGAGCATCAGCACCTTTAACCTCCTGTTCCGTACAGGTTGCAATTTTTCCTGAGGATGAACAGGAAGACGGGGAACCAATGAGAGACTGGCTGTTGGTGTTGGGACAGGCACAGGTCACTCTATTTTCCCATCAGGAAGAAGAATTAACCACAGGCTCAGCCTGCCCCCCGGAACCAGAACAGGGCCGGAAGCCATCCTGCGCTTTTGCGGCCAGCTCCCAAAAACGCGAGGTGTAAAATCGAGCTTCATGGCACTGCAATTCACAAACCTGCAGAGTTATAAATGATAACTCTCGTCCACAAATATATTGAGGGAAGGCAAAGAAGAGGATTTGAAATCAAGGCAGAATTGCAGGAAACAGATTTCAGGAGGTAGATTCGAATCTCCTTTAAAGCACATGAAAAGCGGCAAAACGTTGACAATGATGCCCTTGGCCAAAAAGGGCGTATGCGTTTTTTCCTGAATATATTCAGGAAAAAACGCATACGCCCTTTTTGGCCAACCAAGCAACCTGGAAAGGCAAATCAGCGCTACAAAGAAGTCTCGCTTCCCATCGGTCAAATGGGCCATGCTGAAAAAAGTGTCAAAACCAGAAATACAGGACAGGCCATGGAGAAATGGGAGCCTTGCTACACTGATGGGCGGGATGTAAATTGCCAACAGCCACTCTGGAGAAGTGTACGGTGAGTCGTGAAACATCTAAAAAACACAGCTTAGAGAGCATAGGGCACTTCCACTCATGGGGGTATAAATTGGGAAAATTAAAAATCAGCAAGACACAAGCACCCCAAAGTTTAGGGCTGCTCTGTTGACAAGGACCTCCACTTCATTCCACCTTAAATATCCCAGGAAAGAGAAAAATGGGTAAAGAAGTTCTGGTCCTTATGTACAATGGAATATCACTCAGCCATGAAATCAATGTCATAAGGCTAGTAGCAGCATGATGAGTGGATTTAGGTACGACGATTCTAAGTGAAATAAGTCACACAGAAAAGGACACTTCTCATAAGGTATCACTGATAGAGGGAATGTAAAAACCGTTACACTTGAACTGAATTACAAAACAGAACAGAGTCACACATGCAGAAAACACACTATGGCTGCTTAACGGGAAAGGTGAGGTGGGGTGATACATAAAACAAGGGTTTCAAATTAGCTCAGATACCGTTCCATAAACCCAATATGTAATAGACAAGACCTACTCCTTGCTCAGAGAACTGGACTCAACACGCCCTATTCACCGCACAAGAATATATCTGACTACTAATAATCTTAAAACCTATGTATTGATATCTCTCTGTTAGTGTGTCAAGTGGGTGTAAAGCGGCATAAACACAGCAGTGAAAAGCAGCTAAACCGCATTATGAAAATAAATTACTTTTAAAAACCCATGAAACAAAGACAGTGAAAGAGAGAGAAATTCTTACACAATGCGTTCAGGGGCTGTGATGCAACCTGGATTGACCATATCTAGACCCACAGCTGGATGAGACCTAAGGGTGGACACTCTTGGGGCTGAGAGGTTTGGTAAGGTTGGGTGAGCAAACGCAGACCCTTTAAAGTAATACTGCGTGGTACCCATCGCATGGGTCCCAAATCTCCAGGTTCAAGGGCATCTTCCTACATCGAAAACATGCATGAGAAACCCAGAAGATGGTCCACCGTGTGATGGGGAAAGGTTTCTAAAACGCACCTCATTTCTCATCTCCTTGTGCCCGGGTTCGCCATTCCAGCCGCTTTACTAGCAATCTCCCTACTTGGAGCATCAGCACCTTTAACCTCCTGTTCCGTACAGGTTGCAATTTTTCCTGAGGATGAACGGGAAGACGGGGAACCAATGAGAGACTAGCTCTTGGTGTTTGGACAGGCACAGGTCACTCTATTTTCCCATCAGGAAGAAGAATTAACCACAGGCTCAACCTGCCCCCCGGAACCAGAACTGGGCCTGAAGCCATCCTGCGCTTTTGCGACCAGCTCCCAAAACGCGAGTTGTAAAATTGAGCTTCAGGGCAGTGCAATTCACAAACCTGCAGAGCTATAAATGATAACTCTCGTCCACAAATATATTGAGGGAAGGCAAAGAAGAGGATTTGAAATCAAGGCAGAATTGCAGGAAACAGATTTCAGGAGGTAGATTCGAATCTCCTTTAAAGCACATGAAAAGCGGCAAAACGTTGACAATGATGCCCTTGGCCAAAAAGGGCGTATGCGTTTTTTCCTGAATATATTCAGGAAAAAACGCATACGCCCTTTTTGGCCAACCAAGCAACCTGGAAAGGCAAATCAGCGCTACAAAGAAGTCTCGCTTCCCATCGGTCAAAAGGGCCATGCTGAAAAAAGTGTCAAAACCAGAAAGGCAGGACAGGCCATGGAGAAATGGGAGCCTTGCTACACTGATGGGCGGGATGTAAATTGCCAAAAGCCACTCTGGAGAAGTGTACGGTGAGTCGTGAAACATCTAAAAAACATAGCTTAGAGAGCATAGGGCACTTCCACTCATGGGGGTATAAATTGGGAAAATGAAAAATCAGCAAGACACAAGCACCCCAAAGTTTAGGGCTGCTCTGTTGACAAGGACCTCCACTTCATTCCACCTTAAATATCCCAGGAAAGAGAAAAATGGGTAAAGAAGTTGTGGTCCTTATGTACAATGGAAAATCACTCAGCCATGAAATCAATGTCATAAGGCTAGTAGCAGCATGATGAGTGGATTTAGGTACGACGATTCTAAGTGAAATAAGTCACACACAAAAGGACACTTCTCATAAGGTATCACTGATAGAGGGAATGTAAAAACCGTTACACTTGAACTGAATTACAAAACAGAACAGAGTCACACATGCAGAAAACACACTATGGCTGCTTAACGGGAAAGGTGAGGTGGGGTGATACATAAAACAAGGGTTTCAAATTAGCTCAGATACCGTTCCATAAACCCAATATGTAATAGACAAGACCTACTCCTTGCTCAGAGAACTGGACTCAACACGCCCTATTCACCGCACAAGAATATATCTGACTAGTAATAATCTTAAAACCTATGTATTGATATCTCTCTGTTAGTGTGTCAAGTGGGTATAAAGCGGCATAAACACAGCAGTGAAAAGCAGCTAAACCCCATTATGAAAATAAATTACTTTTAAAAACCCATGAAACAAAGACAGTGAAAGAGAGAGAAATTCTTACACAATGCGTTCAGGGGCTGTGATACAACCTGGATTGACCATATCTAGACCCACAGCTGGATGAGACCTAAGGGTGGACACTCTTGGGGCTGAGAGGTTTGGTGAGGTTGGGTGAGCAAACGCAGACCCTTTAAAGTAATACTGCGTTGTACCCATCGCATGGGTCCCAAATCTCCAGGTTCAAGGGCATCTTCCTACATCGAAAACATGCATGAGAAACCCAGAAGATGGTACACCGTGTGATGGGGAAAGGTTTCTAAAACGCACCTCATTTCTCATCTCCTTGTGCCCGGGTTCGCCATCCCAGCCGCTTTACTAGCAATCTCCCTACTTGGAGCATCAGCACCTTTAACCTCCTGTTCCGTACAGGTTGCAATTTTTCCTGAGGATGAACAGGAAGACGGGGAACCAATGAGAGACTGGCTGTTGGTGTTGGGACAGGCACAGGTCACTCTATTTTCCCATCAGGAAGAAGAATTAACCACAGGCTCAGCCTGCCCCCCGGAACCAGAACAGGGCCGGAAGCCATCCTGCGCTTTTGCGGCCAGCTCCCAAAAACGCGAGGTGTAAAATCGAGCTTCATGGCACTGCAATTCACAAACCTGCAGAGTTATAAATGATAACTCTCGTCCACAAATATATTGAGGGAAGGCAAAGAAGAGGATTTGAAATCAAGGCAGAATTGCAGGAAACAGATTTCAGGAGGTAGATTCGAATCTCCTTTAAAGCACATGAAAAGCGGCAAAACGTTGACAATGATGCCCTTGGCCAAAAAGGGCGTATGCGTTTTTTCCTGAATATATTCAGGAAAAAACGCATACGCCCTTTTTGGCCAACCAAGCAACCTGGAAAGGCAAATCAGCGCTACAAAGAAGTCTCGCTTCCCATCGGTCAAATGGGCCATGCTGAAAAAAGTGTCAAAACCAGAAATACAGGACAGGCCATGGAGAAATGGGAGCCTTGCTACACTGATGGGCGGGATGTAAATTGCCAACAGCCACTCTGGAGAAGTGTACGGTGAGTCCTGAAACATCTAAAAAACACAGCTTAGAGAGCATAGGGCACTTCCACTCATGGGGGTATAAATTGGGAAAATTAAAAATCAGCAAGACACAAGCACCCCAAAGTTTAGGGCTGCTCTGTTGACAAGGACCTCCACTTCATTCCACCTTAAATATCCCAGGAAAGAGAAAAATGGGTAAAGAAGTTCTGGTCCTTATGTACAATGGAATATCACACAGCCATGAAATCAATGTCATAAGGCAAATAGCAGCATGATGAGTAGATTTAGGTACGACGATTCTAAGTGAAATAAGTCACACACAAAAGGACACTTCTCATAAGGTATCACTGATAGAGGGAATGTAAAAACCATTACACTTGAACTGAATTACAAAACAGAACAGAGTCACACCTGCAGAAAACACACTATGGCTGTTTAACGGGAAAGGTGAGGTGGGGTGATACATAAAACAAGGGTTTCAAATTAGCTCAGATACCGTTCCATAAACCCAATATGTAATAGACAAGACCTACTCTTTGCTCAGAGAACTGGACTCAACACGCCCTATTCACCGCACAAGAATATATCTGACTAGTAATAATCTTAAAACCTATGTATTGATATCTCTCTCTTAGTGTGTCAAGTGGGTGTAAAGCGGCATAAACACAGCAGTGAAAAGCAGCTAAACCGCATTATGAAAATAAATTACTTTTAAAAACCCATGAAACAAAGACAGTGAAAGAGAGAGAAATTCTTACACAATGCGTTCAGGGGCTGTGATGCAACCTGGATTGACCATATCTAGACCCACAGCTGGATGAGACCTAAGGGTGGACACTCTTGGGGCTGAGAGGTTTGGTGAGGTTGGGTGAGCAAACGCAGACCCTTTAAAGTAATACTGCGTGGTACCCATCGCATGGGTCCCAAATCTCCAGGTTCAAGGGCATCTTCCTACATCGAAAACATGCATGAGAAACCCAGAAGATGGTCCACCGTGTGATGGGGAAAGGTTTCTAAAACGCACCTCATTTCTCATCTCCTTGTGCCCGGGTTCGCCATTCCAGCCGCTTTACTAGCAATCTCCCTACTTGGAGCATCAGCACCTTTAACCTCCTGTTCCGTACAGGTTGCAAATTGTCCTGAGGATGAACAGGAAGACGGGGAACCAATGAGAGACTAGCTCTTGGTGTTTGGACAGGCACAGGTCACTCTATTTTCCCATCAGGAAGAAGAATTAACCACAGGCTCAACCTGCCCCCCGGAACCAGAACTGGGCCTGAAGCCATCCTGCGCTTTTGCGACCAGCTCCCAAAACGCGAGTTGTAAAATTGAGCTTCAGGGCACTGCAATTCACAAACCTGCAGAGCTATAAATGATAACTCTCGTCCACAAATATATTGAGGGAAGGCAAAGAAGAGGATTTGAAATCAAGGCAGAATTGCAGGAAACAGATTTCAGGAGGTAGATTCGAATCTCCTTTAAAGCACATGAAAAGCGGCAAAACGTTGACAATGATGCCCTTGGCCAAAAAGGGCGTATGCGTTTTTTCCTGAATATATTCAGGAAAAAACGCATACGCCCTTTTTGGCCAACCAAGCAACCTGCAAAGGCAAATCAGCGCTACAAAGAAGTCTCGCTTCCCATCGGTCAAAAGGGCCATGCTGAAAAAAGTGTCAAAACCAGAAATGCAGGACAGGCCATGGAGAAATGGGAGCCTTGCTACACTGATGGGCGGGATGTAAATTGCCAACAGCCACTCTGGAGAAGTGTACGGTGAGTCCTGAAATATCTAAAAAACACAGCTTAGAGAGCATAGGGCACTTCCACTCATGGGGGTATAAATTAGGAAAATGAAAAATCAGCAAGACACAAGCACCCCAAAGTTTAGGGCTGCTCTGTTGACAAGGACCTCCACTTCATTCCACCTTAAATATCCCAGGAAAGAGAAAAATGGGTAAAGAAGTTGTGGTCCTTATGTACAATGGAATATCACTCAGCCATGAAATCAATGTCATAAGGCTAGGAGCAGCATGATGAGTGGATTTAGGTACGACGATTCTAAGTGAAATAAGTCACACAGAAAAGGACACTTCTCATAAGGTATCACTGATAGAGGGAATGTAAAAACCGTTACACTTGAACTGAATTACAAAACAGAACAGAGTCACACATGCAGAAAACACACTATGGCTGCTTAACGGGAAAGGTGAGGTGGGGTGATACATAAAACAAGGGTTTCAAATTAGCTCAGATACCGTTCCATAAACCCAATATGTAATAGACAAGACCTACTCCTTGCTCAGAGAACTGGACTCAACACGCCCTATTCACCGCACAAGAATATATCTGACTACTAATAATCTTAAAACCTATGTATTGATATCTCTCTGTTAGTGTGTCAAGTGGGTGTAAAGCGGCATAAACACAGCAGTGAAAAGCAGCTAAACCGCATTATGAAAATAAATTACTTTTAAAAACCCATGAAACAAAGACAGTGAAAGAGAGAGAAATTCTTACACAATGCGTTCAGGGGCTGTGATGCAACCTGGATTGACCATATCTAGACCCACAGCTGGATGAGACCTAAGGGTGGACACTCTTGGGGCTGAGAGGTTTGGTGAGGTTGGGTGAGCAAACGCAGACCCTTTAAAGTAATACTGCGTTGTACCCATCGCATGGGTCCCAAATCTCCAGGTTCAAGGGCATCTTCCTACATCGAAAACATGCATGAGAAACCCAGAAGATGGTACACCGTGTGATGGGGAAAGGTTTCTAAAACGCACCTCATTTCTCATCTCCTTGTGCCCGGGTTCGCCATCCCAGCCGCTTTACTAGCAATCTCCCTACTTGGAGCATCAGCACCTTTAACCTCCTGTTCCGTACAGGTTGCAATTTTTCCTGAGGATGAACAGGAAGACGGGGAACCAATGAGAGACTGGCTGTTGGTGTTGGGACAGGCACAGGTCACTCTATTTTCCCATCAGGAAGAAGAATTAACCACAGGCTCAGCCTGCCCCCCGGAACCAGAACAGGGCCGGAAGCCATCCTGCGCTTTTGCGGCCAGCTCCCAAAAACGCGAGGTGTAAAATCGAGCTTCATGGCACTGCAATTCACAAACCTGCAGAGTTATAAATGATAACTCTCGTCCACAAATATATTGAGGGAAGGCAAAGAAGAGGATTTGAAATCAAGGCAGAATTGCAGGAAACAGATTTCAGGAGGTAGATTCGAATCTCCTTTAAAGCACATGAAAAGCGGCAAAACGTTGACAATGATGCCCTTGGCCAAAAAGGGCGTATGCGTTTTTTCCTGAATATATTCAGGAAAAAACGCATACGCCCTTTTTGGCCAACCAAGCAACCTGGAAAGGCAAATCAGCGCTACAAAGAAGTCTCGCTTCCCATCGGTCAAATGGGCCATGCTGAAAAAAGTGTCAAAACCAGAAATACAGGACAGGCCATGGAGAAATGGGAGCCTTGCTACACTGATGGGCGGGATGTAAATTGCCAACAGCCACTCTGGAGAAGTGTACGGTGAGTCCTGAAACATCTAAAAAACACAGCTTAGAGAGCATAGGGCACTTCCACTCATGGGGGTATAAATTGGGAAAATTAAAAATCAGCAAGACACAAGCACCCCAAAGTTTAGGGCTGCTCTGTTGACAAGGACCTCCACTTCATTCCACCTTAAATATCCCAGGAAAGAGAAAAATGGGTAAAGAAGTTCTGGTCCTTATGTACAATGGAATATCACACAGCCATGAAATCAATGTCATAAGGCTAGTAGCAGCATGATGAGTAGATTTAGGTACGACGATTCTAAGTGAAATAAGTCACACACAAAAGGACACTTCTCATAAGGTATCACTGATAGAGGGAATGTAAAAACCATTACACTTGAACTGAATTACAAAACAGAACAGAGTCACACCTGCAGAAAACACACTATGGCTGTTTAACGGGAAAGGTGAGGTGGGGTGATACATAAAACAAGGGTTTCAAATTAGCTCAGATACCGTTCCATAAACCCAATATGTAATAGACAAGACCTACTCTTTGCTCAGAGAACTGGACTCAACACGCCCTATTCACCGCACAAGAATATATCTGACTAGTAATAATCTTAAAACCTATGTATTGATATCTCTCTCTTAGTGTGTCAAGTGGGTGTAAAGCGGCATAAACACAGCAGTGAAAAGCAGCTAAACCGCATTATGAAAATAAATTACTTTTAAAAACCCATGAAACAAAGACAGTGAAAGAGAGAGAAATTCTTACACAATGCGTTCAGGGGCTGTGATGCAACCTGGATTGACCATATCTAGACCCACAGCTGGATGAGACCTAAGGGTGGACACTCTTGGGGCTGAGAGGTTTGGTGAGGTTGGGTGAGCAAACGCAGACCCTTTAAAGTAATACTGCGTGGTACCCATCGCATGGGTCCCAAATCTCCAGGTTCAAGGGCATCTTCCTACATCGAAAACATGCATGAGAAACCCAGAAGATGGTCCACCGTGTGATGGGGAAAGGTTTCTAAAACGCACCTCATTTCTCATCTCCTTGTGCCCGGGTTCGCCATTCCAGCCGCTTTACTAGCAATCTCCCTACTTGGAGCATCAGCACCTTTAACCTCCTGTTCCGTACAGGTTGCAATTTGTCCTGAGGATGAACAGGAAGACGGGGAACCAATGAGAGACTAGCTCTTGGTGTTTGGACAGGCACAGGTCACTCTATTTTCCCATCAGGAAGAAGAATTAACCACAGGCTCAACCTGCCCCCCGGAACCAGAACTGGGCCTGAAGCCATCCTGCGCTTTTGCGACCAGCTCCCAAAACGCGAGTTGTAAAATTGAGCTTCAGGGCACTGCAATTCACAAACCTGCAGAGCTATAAATGATAACTCTCGTCCACAAATATATTGAGGGAAGGCAAAGAAGAGGATTTGAAATCAAGGCAGAATTGCAGGAAACAGATTTCAGGAGGTAGATTCGAATCTCCTTTAAAGCACATGAAAAGCGGCAAAACGTTGACAATGATGCCCTTGGCCAAAAAGGGCGTATGCGTTTTTTCCTGAATATATTCAGGAAAAAACGCATACGCCCTTTTTGGCCAACCAAGCAACCTGCAAAGGCAAATCAGCGCTACAAAGAAGTCTCGCTTCCCATCGGTCAAAAGGGCCATGCTGAAAAAAGTGTCAAAACCAGAAATGCAGGACAGGCCATGGAGAAATGGGAGCCTTGCTACACTGATGGGCGGGATGTAAATTGCCAACAGCCACTCTGGAGAAGTGTACGGTGAGTCCTGAAATATCTAAAAAACACAGCTTAGAGAGCATAGGGCACTTCCACTCATGGGGGTATAAATTAGGTAAATGAAAAATCAGCAAGACACAAGCACCCCAAAGTTTAGGGCTGCTCTGTTGACAAGGACCTCCACTTCATTCCACCTTAAATATCCCAGGAAAGAGAAAAATGGGTAAAGAAGTTGTGGTCCTTATGTACAATGGAATATCACTCAGCCATGAAATCAATGTCATAAGGCTAGGAGCAGCATGATGAGTGGATTTAGGTACGACGATTCTAAGTGAAATAAGTCACACAGAAAAGGACACTTCTCATAAGGTATCACTGATAGAGGGAATGTAAAAACCGTTACACTTGAACTGAATTACAAAACAGAACAGAGTCACACATGCAGAAAACACACTATGGCTGCTTAACGGGAAAGGTGAGGTGGGGTGATACATAAAACAAGGGTTTCAAATTAGCTCAGATACCGTTCCATAAACCCAATATGTAATAGACAAGACCTACTCCTTGCTCAGAGAACTGGACTCAACACGCCCTATTCACCGCACAAGAATATATCTGACTAGTAATAATCTTAAAACCTATGTATTGATATCTCTCTGTTAGTGTGTCAAGTGGGTGTAAAGCGGCATAAACACAGCAGTGAAAAGCAGCTAAACCGCATTATGAAAATAAATTACTTTTAAAAACCCATGAAACAAAGACAGTGAAAGAGAGAGAAATTCTTACACAATGCGTTCAGGGGCTGTGATGCAACCTGGATTGACCATATCTAGACCCACAGCTGGATGAGACCTAAGGGTGGACACTCTTGGGGCTGAGAGGTTTGGTGAGGTTGGGTGAGCAAACGCAGACCCTTTAAAGTAATACTGCGTTGTACCCATCGCATGGGTCCCAAATCTCCAGGTTCAAGGGCATCTTCCTACATCGAAAACATGCATGAGAAACCCAGAAGATGGTACACCGTGTGATGGGGAAAGGTTTCTAAAACGCACCTCATTTCTCATCTCCTTGTGCCCGGGTTCGCCATCCCAGCCGCTTTACTAGCAATCTCCCTACTTGGAGCATCAGCACCTTTAACCTCCTGTTCCGTACAGGTTGCAATTTTTCCTGAGGATGAACAGGAAGACGGGGAACCAATGAGAGACTGGCTGTTGGTGTTGGGACAGGCACAGGTCACTCTATTTTCCCATCAGGAAGAAGAATTAACCACAGGCTCAGCCTGCCCCCCGGAACCAGAACAGGGCCGGAAGCCATCCTGCGCTTTTGCGGCCAGCTCCCAAAAACGCGAGGTGTAAAATCGAGCTTCATGGCACTGCAATTCACAAACCTGCAGAGTTATAAATGATAACTCTCGTCCACAAATATATTGAGGGAAGGCAAAGAAGAGGATTTGAAATCAAGGCAGAATTGCAGGAAACAGATTTCAGGAGGTAGATTCGAATCTCCTTTAAAGCACATGAAAAGCGGCAAAACGTTGACAATGATGCCCTTGGCCAAAAAGGGCGTATGCGTTTTTTCCTGAATATATTCAGGAAAAAACGCATACGCCCTTTTTGGCCAACCAAGCAACCTGGAAAGGCAAATCAGCGCTACAAAGAAGTCTCGCTTCCCATCGGTCAAATGGGCCATGCTGAAAAAAGTGTCAAAACCAGAAATACAGGACAGGCCATGGAGAAATGGGAGCCTTGCTACACTGATGGGCGGGATGTAAATTGCCAACAGCCACTCTGGAGAAGTGTACGGTGAGTCCTGAAACATCTAAAAAACACAGCTTAGAGAGCATAGGGCACTTCCACTCATGGGGGTATAAATTGGGAAAATGAAAAATCAGCAAGACACAAGCACCCCAAAGTTTAGGGCTGCTCTGTTGACAAGGACCTCCACTTCATTCCACCTTAAATATCCCAGGAAAGAGAAAAATGGGTAAAGAAGTTCTGGTCCTTATGTACAATGGAATATCACACAGCCATGAAATCAATGTCATAAGGCTAGTAGCAGCATGATGAGTAGATTTAGGTACGACGATTCTAAGTGAAATAAGTCACACACAAAAGGACACTTCTCATAAGGTATCACTGATAGAGGGAATGTAAAAACCATTACACTTGAACTGAATTACAAAACAGAACAGAGTCACACCTGCAGAAAACACACTATGGCTGTTTAACGGGAAAGGTGAGGTGGGGTGATACATAAAACAAGGGTTTCAAATTAGCTCAGATACCGTTCCATAAACCCAATATGTAATAGACAAGACCTACTCTTTGCTCAGAGAACTGGACTCAACACGCCCTATTCACCGCACAAGAATATATCTGACTAGTAATAATCTTAAAACCTATGTATTGATATCTCTCTCTTAGTGTGTCAAGTGGGTGTAAAGCGGCATAAACACAGCAGTGAAAAGCAGCTAAACCGCATTATGAAAATAAATTACTTTTAAAAACCCATGAAACAAAGACAGTGAAAGAGAGAGAAATTCTTACACAATGTGTTCAGGGGCTATGATGCAACCTGGATTGACCATATCTAGACCCACAGCTGGATGAGACCTAAGGGTGGACACTCTTGGGGCTGAGAGGTTTGGTGAGGTTGGGTGAGCAAACGCAGACCCTTTAAAGTAATACTGCGTGGTACCCATCGCATGGGTCCCAAATCTCCAGGTTCAAGGGCATCTTCCTACATCGAAAACATGCATGAGAAACCCAGAAGATGGTACACCGTGTGATGGGGAAAGGTTTCTAAAACGCACCTCATTTCTCATCTCCTTGTGCCCGGGTTCGCCATTCCAGCCGCTTTACTAGCAATCTCCCTACTTGGAGCATCAGCACCTTTAACCTCCTGTTCCGTACAGGTTGCAATTTTTCCTGAGGATGAACGGGAAGACGGGGAACTAATGAGAGACTGGCTCTTGGTGTTGGGACAGGCAGAGGTCACTCTATTTTCCCATCAGGAAGAAGAATTAACCACAGGCTCAGCCTGACCCCGGAACCAGAACAGGGCCTGAAGCCATCCTGCGCTTTTGCGGCCAGCTCCCAAAAACGCGAGGTGTAAAATCGAGCTTCATGGCACTGCAATTCACAAACCTGCAGAGTTTTAAATGATAACTCTCGTCCACAAATATATTGAGGGAAGGCAAAGAAGAGGATTTGAAATCAAGGCAGAATTGCAGGAAACAGATTTCAGGAGGTAGATACGAATCTCCTTTAAAGCACATGAAAAGCGGCAAAACGTTGACAATGATGCCCTTGGCCAAAAAGGGCGTATGCGTTTTTTCCTGAATATATTCAGGAAAAAACGCATACGCCCTTTTTGGCCAACCAAGCAACCTGGAAAGGCAAATCAGCGCTACAAAGAAGTCTCGCTTCCCATCGGTCAAAAGGGCCATGCTGAAAAAAGTGTCAAAACCAGAAATGCAGGACAGGCCATGGAGAAATGGGAGCCTTGCTACACTGATGGGCGGGATGTAAATTGCCAACAGCCACTCTGGAGAAGTGTACGGTGAGTCCTGAAACATCTAAAAAACACAGCTTAGAGAGCATAGGGCACTTCCACTCATGGGGGTATAAATTAGGAAAATAAAAAATCAGCAAGACACAAGCACCCCAAAGTTTAGGGCTGCTCTGTTGACAAGGACCTCCACTTCATTCCACCTTAAATATCCCAGGAAAGAGAAAAATGGGTAAAGAAGTTGTGGTCCTTATGTACAATGGAATATCACTCAGCCATGAAATCAATGTCATAAGGCTAGGAGCAGCATGATGAGTGGATTTAGGTACGACGATTCTAAGTGAAATAAGTCACACAGAAAAGGACACTTCTCATAAGGTATCACTGATAGAGGGAATGTAAAAACCGTTACACTTGAACTGAATTACAAAACAGAACAGAGTCACACATGCAGAAAACACACTATGGCTGCTTAACGGGAAAGGTGAGGTGGGGTGATACATAAAACAAGGGTTTCAAATTAGCTCAGATACCGTTCCATAAACCCAATATGTAATAGACAAGACCTACTCCTTGCTCAGAGAACTGGACTCAACACGCCCTATTCACCGCACAAGAATATATCTGACTACTAATAATCTTAAAACCTATGTATTGATATCTCTCTGTTAGTGTGTCAAGTGGGTGTAAAGCGGCATAAACACAGCAGTGAAAAGCAGCTAAACTGCATTATGAAAATAAATTACTTTTAAAAACCCATGAAACAAAGACAGTGAAAGAGAGAGACATTCTTACACAATGCGTTCAGGGGCTGTGATGCAACCTGGATTGACCATATCTAGACCCACAGCTGGATGAGACCTAAGGGTGGACACTCTTGGGGCTGAGAGGTTTGGTGAGGTTGGGTGAGCAAACGCAGACCCTTTAAAGTAATACTGCGTTGTACCCATCGCATGGGTCCCAAATCTCCAGGTTCAAGGGCATCTTCCTACATCGAAAACATGCATGAGAAACCCAGAAGATGGTACACCGTGTGATGGGGAAAGGTTTCTAAAACGCACCTCATTTCTCATCTCCTTGTGCCCGGGTTCTCCATCCCAGCCGCTTTACTAGCAATCTCCCTACTTGGAGCATCAGCACCTTTAACCTCCTGTTCCGTACAGGTTGCAATTTTTCCTGAGGATGAACGGGAAGACGGGGAACCAATGAGAGACTGGCTGTTGGTGTTGGGACAGGCACAGGTTACTCTATTTTCCCATCAGGAAGAAGAATTAACCACAGGCTCAGCCTGCCCCCCGGAACCAGAACAGGGCCGGAAGCCATCCTGCGCTTTTGCGGCCAGCTCCCAAAAACGCGAGGTGTAAAATCGAGCTTCATGGCACTGCAATTCACAAACCTGCAGAGTTATAAATGATAACTCTCGTCCACAAATATATTGAGGGAAGGCAAAGAAGAGGATTTGAAATCAAGGCAGAATTGCAGGAAACAGATTTCAGGAGGTAGATTCGAATCTCCTTTAAAGCACATGAAAAGCGGCAAAATGTTGACAATGATGCCCTTGGCCAAAAAGGGCGTATGCGTTTTTTCCTGAATATATTCAGGAAAAAACGCATACGCCCTTTTTGGCCAACCAAGCAACCTGGAAAGGCAAATCAGCGCTACAAAGAAGTCTCGCTTCCCATCGGTCAAAAGGGCCATGCTGAAAAAAGTGTCAAAACCAGAAATGCAGGACAGGCCATGGAGAAATGGGAGCCTTGCTACACTGATGGGCGGGATGTAAATTGCCAACAGCCACTCTGGAGAAGTGTACGGTGAGTCCTGAAACATCTAAAAAACACAGCTTAGAGAGCATAGGGCACTTCCACTCATGGGGGTATAAATTGGGAAAATGAAAAATCAGCAAGACACAAGCACCCCAAAGTTTAGGGCTGCTCTGTTGACAAGGACCTCCACTTCATTCCACCTTAAATATCCCAGGAAAGAGAAAAATGGGTAAAGAAGTTGTGGTCCTTATGTACAATGGAATATCACTCAGGCATGAAATCAATGTCATAAGGCTAGGACCAGCATGATGAGTGGATTTAGGTAAGACGATTCTAAGTGAAATAAGTCACACACAAAAGGACACTTCTCATAAGGTATCACTGATAGAGGGAATGTAAAAACCGTTACACTTGAACTGAATTACAAAACAGAACAGAGTCACACATGCAGAAAACACACTATGGCTGTTTAACGGGAAAGGTGAGGTGGGGTGATACATAAAACAAGGGTTTCAAATTAGCTCAGATACCGTTCCATAAACCCAATATGTAATAGACAAGACCTACTCCTTGCTCAGAGAACTGGACTCAACACGCCCTATTCACCGCACAAGAATATATCTGACTACTAATAATCTTAAAACCTATGTATTGATATCTCTCTGTTAGTGTGTCAAGTGGGTGTAAAGCGGCATAAACACAGCAGTGAAAAGCAGCTAAACCGCATTATGAAAATAAATTACTTTTAAAAACCCATGAAACAAAGACAGTGAAAGAGAGAGAAATTCTTACACAATGCGTTCAGGGGCTGTGATGCAACCTGGATTGACCATATCTAGACCCACAGCTGGATGAGACATAAGGGTGGACACTCTTGGGGCTGAGAGGTTTGGTGAGGTTGGGTGAGCAAACGCAGACCCTTTAAAGTAATACTGCGTGGTACCCATCGCATGGGTCCCAAATCTCCAGGTTCAAGGGCATCTTCCTACATCGAAAACATGCATGAGAAACCCAGAAGATGGTCCACCGTGTGATGGGGAAAGGTTTCTAAAAGGCACCTCATTTCTCATCTCCTTGTGCCCGGGTTCGCCATTCCAGCCGCTTTACTAGCAATCTCCCTACTTGGAGCATCAGCACCTTTAACCTCCTGTTCCGTACAGGTTGCAATTTGTCCTGAGGATGAACAGGAAGACGGGGAACCAATGAGAGACTAGCTCTTGGTGTTTGGACAGGCACAGGTCACTCTATTTTCCCATCAGGAAGAAGAATTAACCACAGGCTCAACCTGCCCCCCGGAACCAGAACTGGGCCTGAAGCCATCCTGCGCTTTTGCGACCAGCTCCCAAAACGCGAGTTGTAAAATTGAGCTTCAGGGCACTGCAATTCACAAACCTGCAGAGCTATAAATGATAACTCTCGTCCACAAATATATTGAGGGAAGGCAAAGAAGAGGATTTGAAATCAAGGCAGAATTGCAGGAAACAGATTTCAGGAGGTAGATTCGAATCTCCTTTAAAGCACATGAAAAGCGACAAAACGTTGACAATGATGCCCTTGGCCAAAAAGGGCGTATGCGTTTTTTCCTGAATATATTCAGGAAAAAACGCATACGCCCTTTTTGGCCAACCAAGCAACCTGGAAAGGCAAATCAGCGCTACAAAGAAGTCTCGCTTCCCATCGGTCAAAAGGGCCATGCTGAAAAAAGTGTCAAAACCAGAAATGCAGGACAGGCCATGGAGAAATGGGAGCCTTGCTACACTGATGGGCGGGATGTAAATTGCCAAAAGCCACTCTGGAGAAGTGTACGGTGAGTCGTGAAACATCTAAAAAACACAGCTTAGAGAGCATAGGGCACTTCCACTCATGGGGGTATAAATTGGGAAAATTAAAAATCAGCAAGACACAAGCACCCCAAAGTTTAGGGCTGCTCTGTTGACAAGGACCTCCACTTCATTCCACCTTAAATATCCCAGGAAAGAGAAAAATGGGTAAAGAAGTTGTGGTCCTTATGTACAATGGAAAATCACTCAGCCATGAAATCAATGTCATAAGGCTAGTAGCAGCATGATGAGTGGATTTAGGTACGACGATTCTAAGTGAAATAAGTCACACACAAAAGGACACTTCTCATAAGGTATCACTGATAGAGGGAATGTAAAAACCGTTACACTTGAACTGAATTACAAAACAGAACCGAGTCACACATGCAGAAAACACACTATGGCTGCTTAACGGGAAAGGTGAGGTGGGGTGATACATAAAACAAGGGTTTCAAATTAGCTCAGATACCGTTCCATAAACCCAATATGTAATAGACAAGACCTACTCCTTGCTCAGAGAACTGGACTCAACACGCCCTATTCACCGCACAAGAATATATCTGACTAGTAATAATCTTAAAACCTATGTATTGATATCTCTCTGTTAGTGTGTCAAGTGGGTATAAAGCGGCGTAAACACAGCAGTGAAAAGCAGCTAAACCACATTATGAAAATAAATTACTTTTAAAAACCCATGAAACAAAGACAGTGAAAGAGAGAGAAATTCTTACACAATGCGTTCAGGGGCTGTGATACAACCTGGATTGACCATATCTAGACCCACAGTTGGATGAGACATAAGGGTGGACACTCTTGGGGCTGAGAGGTTTGGTGAGGTTGGGTGAGCAAACGCAGACCCTTTAAAGTAATACTGCGTGGTACCCATCGCATGGGTCCCAAATCTCCAGGTTCAAGGGCATCTTCCTACATCGAAAACATGCATGAGAAACCCAGAAGATGGTACACCGTGTGATGGGGAAAGGTTTCTAAAACGCACCTCATTTCTCATCTCCTTTGCCCGGGTTCGCCATTCCAGCCGCTTTACTAGCAATCTCCCTACTTGGAGCATCAGCACCTTTAACCTCCTGTTCCGTACAGGTTGCAATTTTTCCTGAGGATGAACGGGAAGACGGGGAACCAATGAGAGACTGGCTGTTGGTGTTGGGACAGGCACAGGTCACTCTATTTTCCCATCTGGAAGAAGAATTAACCACAGGCTCAACCTGCCCCCCGGAAACAGAACTGGGCCTGAAGCCATCCTGCGCTTTTGCGACCAGCTCCCAAACACGCGAGTTGTAAAATTGAGCTTCAGGGCACTGCAATTCACAAACCTGCAGAGTTATAAATGATAACTCTCGTCCACAAATATATTGAGGGAAGGCAAAGAAGAGGATTTGAAATCAAGGCAGAATTGCAGGAAACAGATTTCAGGAGGTAGATTCGAATCTCCTTTAAAGCACATGAAAAGCGGCAAAACGTTGACAATGATGCCCTTGGCCAAAAAGGGCGTATGCGTTTTTTCCTGAATATATTCAGGAAAAAACGCATACGCCCTTTTTGGCCAACCAAGCAACCTGGAAAGGCAAATCAGCGCTACAAAGAAGTCTGGCTTCCCATCGGTCAAAAGGCCCATGCTGAAAAAAGTGTCAAAACCAGAAATACAGGACAGGCCATGGAGAAATGGGAGCCTTGCTACACTGATGGGCGGGATGTAAATTGCCAACAGCCACTCTGGAGAAGTGTACGGTGAGTCCTGAAACATCTAAAAAACACAGCTTAGAGAGCATAGGGCACTTCCACTCATGGGGGTATAAATTGGGAAAATTAAAAATCAGCAAGACACAAGCACCCCAAAGTTTAGGGCTGCTCTGTTGACAAGGACCTCCACTTCATTCCACCTTAAATATCCCAGGAAAGAGAAAAATGGGTAAAGAAGTTCTGGTCCTTATGTACAATGGAATATCACACAGCCATGAAATCAATGTCATAAGGCTAGTAGCAGCATGATGAGTAGATTTAGGTACGACGATTCTAAGTGAAATAAGTCACACACAAAAGGACACTTCTCATAAGGTATCACTGATAGAGGGAATGTAAAAACCATTACACTTGAACTGAATTACAAAACAGAACAGAGTCACACCTGCAGAAAACACACTATGGCTGTTT
Source organism: Balaenoptera borealis (assembly GCF_965194805.1). Taxonomy (NCBI): domain Eukaryota; kingdom Metazoa; phylum Chordata; class Mammalia; order Artiodactyla; family Balaenopteridae; genus Balaenoptera; species Balaenoptera borealis. The sequence goes on from NW_028123187.1 coordinate 241,036, forward strand.
AACGGGAAAGGTGAGGTGGGGTGATACATAAAACAAGGGTTTCAAATTAGCTCAGATACCGTTCCATAAACCCAATATGTAATAGACAAGACCTACTCTTTGCTCAGAGAACTGGACTCAACACGCCCTATTCACCGCACAAGAATATATCTGACTAGTAATAATCTTAAAACCTATGTATTGATATCTCTCTCTTAGTGTGTCAAGTGGGTGTAAAGCGGCATAAACACAGCAGTGAAAAGCAGCTAAACCGCATTATGAAAATAAATTACTTTTAAAAACCCATGAAACAAAGACAGTGAAAGAGAGAGAAATTCTTACACAATGTGTTCAGGGGCTATGATGCAACCTGGATTGACCATATCTAGACCCACAGCTGGATGAGACCTAAGGGTGGACACTCTTGGGGCTGAGAGGTTTGGTGAGGTTGGGTGAGCAAACGCAGACCCTTTAAAGTAATACTGCGTGGTACCCATCGCATGGGTCCCAAATCTCCAGGTTCAAGGGCATCTTCCTACATCGAAAACATGCATGAGAAACCCAGAAGATGGTACACCGTGTGATGGGGAAAGGTTTCTAAAACGCACCTCATTTCTCATCTCCTTGTGCCCGGGTTCGCCATTCCAGCCGCTTTACTAGCAATCTCCCTACTTGGAGCATCAGCACCTTTAACCTCCTGTTCCGTACAGGTTGCAATTTTTCCTGAGGATGAACGGGAAGACGGGGAACTAATGAGAGACTGGCTCTTGGTGTTGGGACAGGCAGAGGTCACTCTATTTTCCCATCAGGAAGAAGAATTAACCACAGGCTCAGCCTGACCCCGGAACCAGAACAGGGCCTGAAGCCATCCTGCGCTTTTGCGGCCAGCTCCCAAAAACGCGAGGTGTAAAATCGAGCTTCATGGCACTGCAATTCACAAACCTGCAGAGTTTTAAATGATAACTCTCGTCCACAAATATATTGAGGGAAGGCAAAGAAGAGGATTTGAAATCAAGGCAGAATTGCAGGAAACAGATTTCAGGAGGTAGATACGAATCTCCTTTAAAGCACATGAAAAGCGGCAAAACGTTGACAATGATGCCCTTGGCCAAAAAGGGCGTATGCGTTTTTTCCTGAATATATTCAGGAAAAAACGCATACGCCCTTTTTGGCCAACCAAGCAACCTGGAAAGGCAAATCAGCGCTACAAAGAAGTCTCGCTTCCCATCGGTCAAAAGGCCCATGCTGAAAAAAGTGTCAAAACCAGAAATGCAGGACAGGCCATGGAGAAATGGGAGCCTTGCTACACTGATGGGCGGGATGTAAATTGCCAACAGCCACTCTGGAGAAGTGTACGGTGAGTCCTGAAACATCTAAAAAACACAGCTTAGAGAGCATAGGGCACTTCCACTCATGGGGGTATAAATTAGGAAAATAAAAAATCAGCAAGACACAAGCACCCCAAAGTTTAGGGCTGCTCTGTTGACAAGGACCTCCACTTCATTCCACCTTAAATATCCCAGGAAAGAGAAAAATGGGTAAAGAAGTTGTGGTCCTTATGTACAATGGAATATCACTCAGCCATGAAATCAATGTCATAAGGCTAGGAGCAGCATGATGAGTGGATTTAGGTACGACGATTCTAAGTGAAATAAGTCACACAGAAAAGGACACTTCTCATAAGGTATCACTGATAGAGGGAATGTAAAAACCGTTACACTTGAACTGAATTACAAAACAGAACAGAGTCACACATGCAGAAAACACACTATGGCTGCTTCACGGGAAAGGTGAGGTGGGGTGATACATAAAACAAGGGTTTCAAATTAGCTCAGATACCGTTCCATAAACCCAATATGTAATAGACAAGACCTACTCCTTGCTCAGAGAACTGGACTCAACACGCCCTATTCACCGCACAAGAATATATCTGACTACTAATAATCTTAAAACCTATGTATTGATATCTCTCTGTTAGTGTGTCAAGTGGGTGTAAAGCGGCATAAACACAGCAGTGAAAAGCAGCTAAACTGCATTATGAAAATAAATTACTTTTAAAAACCCATGAAACAAAGACAGTGAAAGAGAGAGAAATTCTTACACAATGCGTTCAGGGGATGTGATGCAACCTGGATTGACCATATCTAGACCCACAGCTGGATGAGACCTAAGGGTGGACACTCTTGGGGCTGAGAGGTTTGGTGAGGTTGGGTGAGCAAACGCAGACCCTTTAAAGTAATACTGCGTTGTACCCATCGCATGGGTCCCAAATCTCCAGGTTCAAGGGCATCTTCCTACATCGAAAACATGCATGAGAAACCCAGAAGATGGTCCACCGTGTGATGGGGAAAGGTTTCTAAAACGCACCTCATTTCTCATCTCCTTGTGCCCGGGTTCGCCATCCCAGCCGCTTTACTAGCAATCTCCCTACTTGGAGCATCAGCACCTTTAACCTCCTGTTCCGTACAGGTTGCAATTTTTCCTGAGGATGAACGGGAAGACGGGGAACCAATGAGAGACTGGCTGTTGGTGTTGGGACAGGCACAGGTCACTCTATTTTCCCATCAGGAAGAAGAATTAACCACAGGCTCAGCCTGCCCCCCGGAACCAGAACAGGGCCGGAAGCCATCCTGCGCTTTTGCGGCCAGCTCCCAAAAACGCGAGGTGTAAAATCGAGCTTCATGGCACTGCAATTCACAAACCTGCAGAGTTATAAATGATAACTCTCGTCCACAAATATATTGAGGGAAGGCAAAGAAGAGGATTTGAAATCAAGGCAGAATTGCAGGAAACAGATTTCAGGAGGTAGATTCGAATCTCCTTTAAAGCACATGAAAAGCGACAAAACGTTGACAATGATGCCCTTGGCCAAAAAGGGCGTATGCGTTTTTTCCTGAATATATTCAGGAAAAAACGCATACGCCCTTTTTGGCCAACCAAGCAACCTGGAAAGGCAAATCAGCGCTACAAAGAAGTCTCGCTTCCCATCGGTCAAAAGGGCCATGCTGAAAAAAGTGTCAAAACCAGAAATGCAGGACAGGCCATGGAGAAATGGGAGCCTTGCTACACTGATGGGCGGGATGTAAATTGCCAAAAGCCACTCTGGAGAAGTGTACGGTGAGTCGTGAAACATCTAAAAAACACAGCTTAGAGAGCATAGGGCACTTCCACTCATGGGGGTATAAATTGGGAAAATTAAAAATCAGCAAGACACAAGCACCCCAAAGTTTAGGGCTGCTCTGTTGACAAGGACCTCCACTTCATTCCACCTTAAATATCCCAGGAAAGAGAAAAATGGGTAAAGAAGTTGTGGTCCTTATGTACAATGGAAAATCACTCAGCCATGAAATCAATGTCATAAGGCTAGTAGCAGCATGATGAGTGGATTTAGGTACGACGATTCTAAGTGAAATAAGTCACACACAAAAGGACACTTCTCATAAGGTATCACTGATAGAGGGAATGTAAAAACCGTTACACTTGAACTGAATTACAAAACAGAACCGAGTCACACATGCAGAAAACACACTATGGCTGCTTAACGGGAAAGGTGAGGTGGGGTGATACATAAAACAAGGGTTTCAAATTAGCTCAGATACCGTTCCATAAACCCAATATGTAATAGACAAGACCTACTCCTTGCTCAGAGAACTGGACTCAACACGCCCTATTCACCGCACAAGAATATATCTGACTAGTAATAATCTTAAAACCTATGTATTGATATCTCTCTGTTAGTGTGTCAAGTGGGTATAAAGCGGCGTAAACACAGCAGTGAAAAGCAGCTAAACCACATTATGAAAATAAATTACTTTTAAAAACCCATGAAACAAAGACAGTGAAAGAGAGAGAAATTCTTACACAATGCGTTCAGGGGCTGTGATACAACCTGGATTGACCATATCTAGACCCACAGTTGGATGAGACATAAGGGTGGACACTCTTGGGGCTGAGAGGTTTGGTGAGGTTGGGTGAGCAAACGCAGACCCTTTAAAGTAATACTGCGTGGTACCCATCGCATGGGTCCCAAATCTCCAGGTTCAAGGGCATCTTCCTACATCGAAAACATGCATGAGAAACCCAGAAGATGGTACACCGTGTGATGGGGAAAGGTTTCTAAAACGCACCTCATTTCTCATCTCCTTTGCCCGGGTTCGCCATTCCAGCCGCTTTACTAGCAATCTCCCTACTTGGAGCATCAGCACCTTTAACCTCCTGTTCCGTACAGGTTGCAATTTTTCCTGAGGATGAACGGGAAGACGGGGAACCAATGAGAGACTGGCTGTTGGTGTTGGGACAGGCACAGGTCACTCTATTTTCCCATCTGGAAGAAGAATTAACCACAGGCTCAACCTGCCCCCCGGAAACAGAACTGGGCCTGAAGCCATCCTGCGCTTTTGCGACCAGCTCCCAAACACGCGAGTTGTAAAATTGAGCTTCAGGGCACTGCAATTCACAAACCTGCAGAGTTATAAATGATAACTCTCGTCCACAAATATATTGAGGGAAGGCAAAGAAGAGGATTTGAAATCAAGGCAGAATTGCAGGAAACAGATTTCAGGAGGTAGATTCGAATCTCCTTTAAAGCACATGAAAAGCGGCAAAACGTTGACAATGATGCCCTTGGCCAAAAAGGGCGTATGCGTTTTTTCCTGAATATATTCAGGAAAAAACGCATACGCCCTTTTTGGCCAACCAAGCAACCTGGAAAGGCAAATCAGCGCTACAAAGAAGTCTCGCTTCCCATCGGTCAAAAGGCCCATGCTGAAAAAAGTGTCAAAACCAGAAATACAGGACAGGCCATGGAGAAATGGGAGCCTTGCTACACTGATGGGCGGGATGTAAATTGCCAACAGCCACTCTGGAGAAGTGTACGGTGAGTCCTGAAACATCTAAAAAACACAGCTTAGAGAGCATAGGGCACTTCCACTCATGGGGGTATAAATTGGGAAAATTAAAAATCAGCAAGACACAAGCACCCCAAAGTTTAGGGCTGCTCTGTTGACAAGGACCTCCACTTCATTCCACCTTAAATATCCCAGGAAAGAGAAAAATGGGTAAAGAAGTTCTGGTCCTTATGTACAATGGAATATCACACAGCCATGAAATCAATGTCATAAGGCTAGTAGCAGCATGATGAGTAGATTTAGGTACGACGATTCTAAGTGAAATAAGTCACACACAAAAGGACACTTCTCATAAGGTATCACTGATAGAGGGAATGTAAAAACCATTACACTTGAACTGAATTACAAAACAGAACAGAGTCACACCTGCAGAAAACACACTATGGCTGTTTAACGGGAAAGGTGAGGTGGGGTGATACATAAAACAAGGGTTTCAAATTAGCTCAGATACCGTTCCATAAACCCAATATGTAATAGACAAGACCTACTCTTTGCTCAGAGAACTGGACTCAACACGCCCTATTCACCGCACAAGAATATATCTGACTAGTAATAATCTTAAAACCTATGTATTGATATCTCTCTCTTAGTGTGTCAAGTGGGTGTAAAGCGGCATAAACACAGCAGTGAAAAGCAGCTAAACCGCATTATGAAAATAAATTACTTTTAAAAACCCATGAAACAAAGACAGTGAAAGAGAGAGAAATTCTTACACAATGTGTTCAGGGGCTATGATGCAACCTGGATTGACCATATCTAGACCCACAGCTGGATGAGACCTAAGGGTGGACACTCTTGGGGCTGAGAGGTTTGGTGAGGTTGGGTGAGCAAACGCAGACCCTTTAAAGTAATACTGCGTGGTACCCATCGCATGGGTCCCAAATCTCCAGGTTCAAGGGCATCTTCCTACATCGAAAACATGCATGAGAAACCCAGAAGATGGTACACCGTGTGATGGGGAAAGGTTTCTAAAACGCACCTCATTTCTCATCTCCTTGTGCCCGGGTTCGCCATTCCAGCCGCTTTACTAGCAATCTCCCTACTTGGAGCATCAGCACCTTTAACCTCCTGTTCCGTACAGGTTGCAATTTTTCCTGAGGATGAACGGGAAGACGGGGAACTAATGAGAGACTGGCTCTTGGTGTTGGGACAGGCAGAGGTCACTCTATTTTCCCATCAGGAAGAAGAATTAACCACAGGCTCAGCCTGACCCCGGAACCAGAACAGGGCCTGAAGCCATCCTGCGCTTTTGCGGCCAGCTCCCAAAAACGCGAGGTGTAAAATCGAGCTTCATGGCACTGCAATTCACAAACCTGCAGAGTTTTAAATGATAACTCTCGTCCACAAATATATTGAGGGAAGGCAAAGAAGAGGATTTGAAATCAAGGCAGAATTGCAGGAAACAGATTTCAGGAGGTAGATACGAATCTCCTTTAAAGCACATGAAAAGCGGCAAAACGTTGACAATGATGCCCTTGGCCAAAAAGGGCGTATGCGTTTTTTCCTGAATATATTCAGGAAAAAACGCATACGCCCTTTTTGGCCAACCAAGCAACCTGGAAAGGCAAATCAGCGCTACAAAGAAGTCTCGCTTCCCATCGGTCAAAAGGGCCATGCTGAAAAAAGTGTCAAAACCAGAAATGCAGGACAGGCCATGGAGAAATGGGAGCCTTGCTACACTGATGGGCGGGATGTAAATTGCCAACAGCCACTCTGGAGAAGTGTACGGTGAGTCCTGAAACATCTAAAAAACACAGCTTAGAGAGCATAGGGCACTTCCACTCATGGGGGTATAAATTAGGAAAATAAAAAATCAGCAAGACACAAGCACCCCAAAGTTTAGGGCTGCTCTGTTGACAAGGACCTCCACTTCATTCCACCTTAAATATCCCAGGAAAGAGAAAAATGGGTAAAGAAGTTGTGGTCCTTATGTACAATGGAATATCACTCAGCCATGAAATCAATGTCATAAGGCTAGGAGCAGCATGATGAGTGGATTTAGGTACGACGATTCTAAGTGAAATAAGTCACACAGAAAAGGACACTTCTCATAAGGTATCACTGATAGAGGGAATGTAAAAACCGTTACACTTGAACTGAATTACAAAACAGAACAGAGTCACACATGCAGAAAACACACTATGGCTGCTTAACGGGAAAGGTGAGGTGGGGTGATACATAAAACAAGGGTTTCAAATTAGCTCAGATACCGTTCCATAAACCCAATATGTAATAGACAAGACCTACTCCTTGCTCAGAGAACTGGACTCAACACGCCCTATTCACCGCACAAGAATATATCTGACTACTAATAATCTTAAAACCTATGTATTGATATCTCTCTGTTAGTGTGTCAAGTGGGTGTAAAGCGGCATAAACACAGCAGTGAAAAGCAGCTAAACTGCATTATGAAAATAAATTACTTTTAAAAACCCATGAAACAAAGACAGTGAAAGAGAGAGAAATTCTTACACAATGCGTTCAGGGGATGTGATGCAACCTGGATTGACCATATCTAGACCCACAGCTGGATGAGACCTAAGGGTGGACACTCTTGGGGCTGAGAGGTTTGGTGAGGTTGGGTGAGCAAACGCAGACCCTTTAAAGTAATACTGCGTTGTACCCATCGCATGGGTCCCAAATCTCCAGGTTCAAGGGCATCTTCCTACATCGAAAACATGCATGAGAAACCCAGAAGATGGTCCACCGTGTGATGGGGAAAGGTTTCTAAAACGCACCTCATTTCTCATCTCCTTTGCCCGGGTTCGCCATTCCAGCCGCTTTACTAGCAATCTCCCTACTTGGAGCATCAGCACCTTTAACCTCCTGTTCCGTACAGGTTGCAATTTTTCCTGAGGATGAACGGGAAGACGGGGAACCAATGAGAGACTGGCTGTTGGTGTTGGGACAGGCACAGGTCACTCTATTTTCCCATCTGGAAGAAGAATTAACCACAGGCTCAACCTGCCCCCCGGAAACAGAACTGGGCCTGAAGCCATCCTGCGCTTTTGCGACCAGCTCCCAAACACGCGAGTTGTAAAATTGAGCTTCAGGGCACTGCAATTCACAAACCTGCAGAGTTATAAATGATAACTCTCGTCCACAAATATATTGAGGGAAGGCAAAGAAGAGGATTTGAAATCAAGGCAGAATTGCAGGAAACAGATTTCAGGAGGTAGATTCGAATCTCCTTTAAAGCACATGAAAAGCGGCAAAACGTTGACAATGATGCCCTTGGCCAAAAAGGGCGTATGCGTTTTTTCCTGAATATATTCAGGAAAAAACGCATACGCCCTTTTTGGCCAACCAAGCAACCTGGAAAGGCAAATCAGCGCTACAAAGAAGTCTCGCTTCCCATCGGTCAAAAGGCCCATGCTGAAAAAAGTGTCAAAACCAGAAATACAGGACAGGCCATGGAGAAATGGGAGCCTTGCTACACTGATGGGCGGGATGTAAATTGCCAACAGCCACTCTGGAGAAGTGTACGGTGAGTCCTGAAACATCTAAAAAACACAGCTTAGAGAGCATAGGGCACTTCCACTCATGGGGGTATAAATTGGGAAAATTAAAAATCAGCAAGACACAAGCACCCCAAAGTTTAGGGCTGCTCTGTTGACAAGGACCTCCACTTCATTCCACCTTAAATATCCCAGGAAAGAGAAAAATGGGTAAAGAAGTTCTGGTCCTTATGTACAATGGAATATCACACAGCCATGAAATCAATGTCATAAGGCTAGTAGCAGCATGATGAGTAGATTTAGGTACGACGATTCTAAGTGAAATAAGTCACACACAAAAGGACACTTCTCATAAGGTATCACTGATAGAGGGAATGTAAAAACCATTACACTTGAACTGAATTACAAAACAGAACAGAGTCACACCTGCAGAAAACACACTATGGCTGTTTAACGGGAAAGGTGAGGTGGGGTGATACATAAAACAAGGGTTTCAAATTAGCTCAGATACCGTTCCATAAACCCAATATGTAATAGACAAGACCTACTCTTTGCTCAGAGAACTGGACTCAACACGCCCTATTCACCGCACAAGAATATATCTGACTAGTAATAATCTTAAAACCTATGTATTGATATCTCTCTCTTAGTGTGTCAAGTGGGTGTAAAGCGGCATAAACACAGCAGTGAAAAGCAGCTAAACCGCATTATGAAAATAAATTACTTTTAAAAACCCATGAAACAAAGACAGTGAAAGAGAGAGAAATTCTTACACAATGTGTTCAGGGGCTATGATGCAACCTGGATTGACCATATCTAGACCCACAGCTGGATGAGACCTAAGGGTGGACACTCTTGGGGCTGAGAGGTTTGGTGAGGTTGGGTGAGCAAACGCAGACCCTTTAAAGTAATACTGCGTGGTACCCATCGCATGGGTCCCAAATCTCCAGGTTCAAGGGCATCTTCCTACATCGAAAACATGCATGAGAAACCCAGAAGATGGTACACCGTGTGATGGGGAAAGGTTTCTAAAACGCACCTCATTTCTCATCTCCTTGTGCCCGGGTTCGCCATTCCAGCCGCTTTACTAGCAATCTCCCTACTTGGAGCATCAGCACCTTTAACCTCCTGTTCCGTACAGGTTGCAATTTTTCCTGAGGATGAACGGGAAGACGGGGAACTAATGAGAGACTGGCTCTTGGTGTTGGGACAGGCAGAGGTCACTCTATTTTCCCATCAGGAAGAAGAATTAACCACAGGCTCAGCCTGACCCCGGAACCAGAACAGGGCCTGAAGCCATCCTGCGCTTTTGCGGCCAGCTCCCAAAAACGCGAGGTGTAAAATCGAGCTTCATGGCACTGCAATTCACAAACCTGCAGAGTTTTAAATGATAACTCTCGTCCACAAATATATTGAGGGAAGGCAAAGAAGAGGATTTGAAATCAAGGCAGAATTGCAGGAAACAGATTTCAGGAGGTAGATACGAATCTCCTTTAAAGCACATGAAAAGCGGCAAAACGTTGACAATGATGCCCTTGGCCAAAAAGGGCGTATGCGTTTTTTCCTGAATATATTCAGGAAAAAACGCATACGCCCTTTTTGGCCAACCAAGCAACCTGGAAAGGCAAATCAGCGCTACAAAGAAGTCTCGCTTCCCATCGGTCAAAAGGGCCATGCTGAAAAAAGTGTCAAAACCAGAAATGCAGGACAGGCCATGGAGAAATGGGAGCCTTGCTACACTGATGGGCGGGATGTAAATTGCCAACAGCCACTCTGGAGAAGTGTACGGTGAGTCCTGAAACATCTAAAAAACACAGCTTAGAGAGCATAGGGCACTTCCACTCATGGGGGTATAAATTAGGAAAATAAAAAATCAGCAAGACACAAGCACCCCAAAGTTTAGGGCTGCTCTGTTGACAAGGACCTCCACTTCATTCCACCTTAAATATCCCAGGAAAGAGAAAAATGGGTAAAGAAGTTGTGGTCCTTATGTACAATGGAATATCACTCAGCCATGAAATCAATGTCATAAGGCTAGGAGCAGCATGATGAGTGGATTTAGGTACGACGATTCTAAGTGAAATAAGTCACACAGAAAAGGACACTTCTCATAAGGTATCACTGATAGAGGGAATGTAAAAACCGTTACACTTGAACTGAATTACAAAACAGAACAGAGTCACACATGCAGAAAACACACTATGGCTGCTTAACGGGAAAGGTGAGGTGGGGTGATACATAAAACAAGGGTTTCAAATTAGCTCAGATACCGTTCCATAAACCCAATATGTAATAGACAAGACCTACTCCTTGCTCAGAGAACTGGACTCAACACGCCCTATTCACCGCACAAGAATATATCTGACTACTAATAATCTTAAAACCTATGTATTGATATCTCTCTGTTAGTGTGTCAAGTGGGTGTAAAGCGGCATAAACACAGCAGTGAAAAGCAGCTAAACTGCATTATGAAAATAAATTACTTTTAAAAACCCATGAAACAAAGACAGTGAAAGAGAGAGAAATTCTTACACAATGCGTTCAGGGGATGTGATGCAACCTGGATTGACCATATCTAGACCCACAGCTGGATGAGACCTAAGGGTGGACACTCTTGGGGCTGAGAGGTTTGGTGAGGTTGGGTGAGCAAACGCAGACCCTTTAAAGTAATACTGCGTTGTACCCATCGCATGGGTCCCAAATCTCCAGGTTCAAGGGCATCTTCCTACATCGAAAACATGCATGAGAAACCCAGAAGATGGTCCACCGTGTGATGGGGAAAGGTTTCTAAAACGCACCTCATTTCTCATCTCCTTGTGCCCGGGTTCGCCATCCCAGCCGCTTTACTAGCAATCTCCCTACTTGGAGCATCAGCACCTTTAACCTCCTGTTCCGTACAGGTTGCAATTTTTCCTGAGGATGAACGGGAAGACGGGGAACCAATGAGAGACTGGCTGTTGGTGTTGGGACAGGCACAGGTCACTCTATTTTCCCATCAGGAAGAAGAATTAACCACAGGCTCAGCCTGCCCCCCGGAACCAGAACAGGGCCGGAAGCCATCCTGCGCTTTTGCGGCCAGCTCCCAAAAACGCGAGGTGTAAAATCGAGCTTCATGGCACTGCAATTCACAAACCTGCAGAGTTATAAATGATAACTCTCGTCCACAAATATATTGAGGGAAGGCAAAGAAGAGGATTTGAAATCAAGGCAGAATTGCAGGAAACAGATTTCAGGAGGTAGATTCGAATCTCCTTTAAAGCACATGAAAAGCGGCAAAACGTTGACAATGATGCCCTTGGCCAAAAAGGGCGTATGCGTTTTTTCCTGAATATATTCAGGAAAAAACGCATACGCCCTTTTTGGCCAACCAAGCAACCTGGAAAGGCAAATCAGCGCTACAAAGAAGTCTCGCTTCCCATCGGTCAAAAGGGCCATGCTGAAAAAAGTGTCAAAACCAGAAATGCAGGACAGGCCATGGAGAAATGGGAGCCTTGCTACACTGATGGGCGGGATGTAAATTGCCAACAGCCACTCTGGAGAAGTGTACGGTGAGTCCTGAAACATCTAAAAAACACAGCTTAGAGAGCATAGGGCACTTCCACTCATGGGGGTATAAATTGGGAAAATGAAAAATCAGCAAGACACAAGCACCCCAAAGTTTAGGGCTGCTCTGTTGACAAGGACCTCCACTTCATTCCACCTTAAATATCCCAGGAAAGAGAAAAATGGGTAAAGAAGTTGTGGTCCTTATGTACAATGGAATATCACTCAGGCATGAAATCAATGTCATAAGGCTAGGAGCAGCATGATGAGTGGATTTAGGTACGACGATTCTAAGTGAAATAAGTCACACACAAAAGGACACTTCTCATAAGGTATCACTGATAGAGGGAATGTAAAAACCGTTACACTTGAACTGAATTACAAAACAGAACAGAGTCACACATGCAGAAAACACACTATGGCTGTTTAACGGGAAAGGTGAGGTGGGGTGATACATAAAACAAGGGTTTCAAATTAGCTCAGATACCGTTCCATAAACCCAATATGTAATAGACAAGACCTACTCCTTGCTCAGAGAACTGGACTCAACACGCCCTATTCACCGCACAAGAATATATCTGACTACTAATAATCTTAAAACCTATGTATTGATATCTCTCTGTTAGTGTGTCAAGTGGGTGTAAAGCGGCATAAACACAGCAGTGAAAAGCAGCTAAACCGCATTATGAAAATAAATTACTTTTAAAAACCCATGAAACAAAGACAGTGAAAGAGAGAGAAATTCTTACACAATGCGTTCAGGGGCTGTGATGCAACCTGGATTGACCATATCTAGACCCACAGCTGGATGAGACCTAAGGGTGGACACTCTTGGGGCTGAGAGGTTTGGTGAGGTTGGGTGAGCAAACGCAGACCCTTTAAAGTAATACTGCGTGGTACCCATCGCATGGGTCCCAAATCTCCAGGTTCAAGGGCATCTTCCTACATCGAAAACATGCATGAGAAACCCAGAAGATGGTCCACCGTGTGATGGGGAAAGGTTTCTAAAACGCACCTCATTTCTCATCTCCTTGTGCCCGGGTTCGCCATTCCAGCCGCTTTACTAGCAATCTCCCTACTTGGAGCATCAGCACCTTTAACCTCCTGTTCCGTACAGGTTGCAATTTGTCCTGAGGATGAACAGGAAGACGGGGAACCAATGAGAGACTAGCTCTTGGTGTTTGGACAGGCACAGGTCACTCTATTTTCCCATCAGGAAGAAGAATTAACCACAGGCTCAACCTGCCCCCCGGAACGAGAACTGGGCCTGAAGCCATCCTGCGCTTTTGCGACCAGCTCCCAAAACGCGAGTTGTAAAATTGAGCTTCAGGGCAGTGCAATTCACAAACCTGCAGAGCTATAAATGATAACTCTCGTCCACAAATATATTGAGGGAAGGCAAAGAAGAGGATTTGAAATCAAGGCAGAATTGCAGGAAACAGATTTCAGGAGGTAGATTCGAATCTCCTTTAAAGCACATGAAAAGCGACAAAACGTTGACAATGATG